>NW_024385029.1:0-33623 GCF_016835505.1 Polypterus senegalus
AAATTTTTTAAGGACAATATAATTTGGGGGGTTTCCTAAACCCTCCCCTGGGTGGCGCCCCCCCCTTGATTCCCCGGGCCCCCCAACGCCCCCTGACGGAGCAATCGATTATTTATTAAAAATGGCCTGTGCTCAGTGAGCTGTGGCCCATAACACCAATACCACCTGGTGGTAGCCTGACACAGTTTATGTCATTTTAAAAGTTCCTTTTCCTATTTAATTTTGATCCTATAGTTCTTTATCCATATATTATTCATTTATACTGACTCAATCAACTATTCCTTTCATTAGCCCATTAGGAAAAATTAACAGGTCAGCTATCCATTCGCTCCCCTTTTTAATCATAGTACACATGGATTGGTCATGCAAATTGAGCCCCATCATTGTGTTTGTGTTGTTTCACCTGTGATGTCAAATTCTCCAGGATTGTTCCGCCTCAAGTCTGGTACTTGTTGGGTTAGGCACCAGCTTCCAGCATCCTGCCCTCGACAAGCGGGTGATTCCCCAGATTCTGACTAGGAAAGATATGCCCAGTTATCTGGGTATTCATGAAGTGTAAAATCCAAAACGAAATAAGAAAAAATGAACCATCGATATCATGTAAAAAATAAAACATAACTAGAACAAGAAAATGGTATATATAGCTGAAATATACTTATGAAAAACTTGAATTAATTCCAACTACCTGTATGTCCTTTCTGTACAGCTTAAATGGTAGCTAGTTGATTCTACAGAGAAAAATTTCCCAGTCTCTTTAATAGGTATACTTTTGTTTTGTGCTCAGTTATTTATTGACTAAGATATGATACGTAACAATGAAAAAGGGATATATACACTATATAAAAATTACAGATAAGTCAAAGAAACAAATTACATACTATGTTTGAAAATCATTAATTAAAGAATGTTACAATTTGGGGTTCTAAACATCAGCCCAACAAAACTCATGGCCCCAACCCCAAAATGCCTACTCACCTGTGACAGCAAAACACACATTATCCATAGTATCAAATTATAAGAGGAAAACACCCTAAACACAGCACAGCTGGTTTTGTTTTTCTTTGTGATAGCCTCCACTTTCAAAGCTATTGTCTTTGCCCTTTTAATTCTTAAGCTGAGCCTTCTAAAGCATCAAATTATCAAAGAAAAATTCCAGTGACTAAAGGATACACTATCTGGGTCTCTATGAAAACTTTGTAGTTTTAAAGCAACAGAAGTATGGAAATAACCCGTTTGTGTAGCTGAGATATTGACAAAAAATAAGGAGAGATCCAGTAAGATCAGTAGTGTGTTGATACAGGATTTTATCCAGAATGGCGTAAAGGCACTGCAAAAGATTCCACATTTCTGCCCAAGGACATTCCCAAAAAATCATGCATAAAAGTCAGGCACTATATGGAAATTACAGTCGGGAATCGGTCATACATTAAAAAAACTCTTGTATGATATATTACGATGAACAAAAACTAAATTGCCATGTTGATAATTAGGATTTGTAGGAAAACCTTATCTGTCAAAATGGTATCCCAGAAAATCTCTGCATAACAACAAATTCCATCACCAAATTTTTTTGAATAGCTAATGGATTAGCTGCTCCCTACATAGTGTGAATAAAATTCAGAAACAGGTCTTAAAACACCTAAGTACAAGGTAAATTTAATTGGGGGGTGTACAAGCGGGGGAGCAGATAGAACAATGCCTTGTGTTTTAATAGCTGATCTTACCTGGAGGTGAAGAAAAAGGGGAGTTCGATTGGAAGTCCTTGCATAAAATTAAAAGAGTTTAAAAGGCCACTTGAATCAAACATATTGCCTAATGAATGGTACCTGCCTTTAAAAAATGGGAAAAGTGTTCAGATGCCCCCCAATTAACTGAATCCCAAAAATAGGTGAATATAGCCCCACTTAAAATGGGTTAAAATACCCCCACCAAACCCAAACCTGCATGCATGTCTAAGTATGGATGGTGTTGTAGAATCAATGTCTTGATGTAATGCCATAGAAAGGAAGGGGGTAATATGTATACATTTTCAAATTTTTAACCAAATTAGTAAATATAAAAAAGGGAAACGGTTTGGGTTTTTGGGTGGAGATTTCTAAAGCAGTTTACTTCCTGTATCCTAATAAGATATAGTCGGGGGCCCTTTTTAAATCACTGGGGCAATGTCTTACATTCAACAAGTAGAAAACTGAAATTGCGTAGATCAGCAAGATCAAAATCATAACAGACAGTGCACCACAGGTTTCAGAAAAAACATTTTAAGCAGCACAGAGTAAAAAAGGATAGGAAAAAAAGCGCATCAATTTGATCAAAAAAACCTTTTAAAATTAAAAAACTTTAAAGCTTATCATCTAACAAAAGGCATTTACATAGTAAATGACAATTCAATATAGCTTCTATTCAGTTTGCATGTACAGTAGATTTAGAATAAAAAATTAAATTGAGTAAAGGATAATTTTAAAAAGCAAAACTATCTCTAACAGACCAGGAAAAGGGTAGCAGAACCCATTTGTGATCCTCCTCATTTCATCTGCACAATGAAACTTCAAAATATGAAATTTTTTCACAACCTGCACCTTTTATAACACAAACATGGAAATAATATGGGTTATTGTCAACAAAGCAAAGGAGAAAGCTTAAAACGAGATCCTGGGTGTGTATGGGCACATAAAAAAAGGGTGTCAAAACTTTCTTGAATGCGAATACATTAATGTGGTACAATGACAATTAGTCCTTAACAGTCGTCGGTCAGTGAGCTTGCTGCTTTAATGTTTGGGTTGAAAATTGGTCAAAATAAAAGGAAAATAATGCTTTTGCATCATTGCATTTTTGATCTGAAACCACCCCCTCATTCCCAGTTCCATGGGTCCTAAGCCGGACCTACCCCACAGGGATATAAAGGGTCTGAGTAGTTTGAAAGGGGAAAAAATAAAAAGAAAGGGGAGGAGGATAAAATAAGGGAAAACAGACAGTGAAAGAGTTTTGGCAGTCGGCCCAGTGGGGGGAAGGAGGTGAAGCTTTTGGAAGGCCCTGTAATGGAGCAATGGTAAAGGGTTTGGGGGTTTCCCCTGCTGGATGGAGCAGGACCAAAGGGCCCTCAAGGGCTGTGGTGACCACGGAAAGGGGAAAGGACTTAGTTCTGGATTTAGGAGGTCCCCAGGTACTGAAGGGGTGACTGGGACAAAGTCAGAAGGTTGATGGGGCCCCCTTTATTTTGCCTCGGAAACCGGAAGGGGTGAGCAGGAAAGAGAGGGAGGGGACAAAGTGACTAAAAAGAAAAAAAGGAGGGTGACCGTCTTTGATTTTTTTCCCCTATTTTAAAAATTTTTTTTGGAATTTATTTTTTGGGTTTTTTATCTTCATATTTTTATGGAAGTTTTAATGACTTTCTGCACTGCACTTTGAACATTGCTTTTTTAAATAAAAAAAATTTGGCACTTTTTTCCACAGCTGCAGTTGTGTGCCCTCATTTCCCTAGTCCATCTCTTTTCATGACTATCGATGTCCCAAATGCCAAGGCTGGGGGCACTTTTGGTTTCTATCAGAATCCTTAGACATTATTCTTTTGGGAAAACCCCGGCCCTAAGTCTAGCCCTAAGTTTAATGACGGGATTAAACTTCAAGATTAAAAGAATTTTTTCCCATCCAAATCGGATGCCACCAAATTTTTTTTCAAAATTTTATAGTGGTGAACACATTTACAAACTAGTACTGCCCTTGTAGTAAGATGGGGGGGGTTCATGTCCTGGGTCCTCCTTTGTAGCCCTTAAATCTCTCCTGTGTCTTGGTTTTCCCCCAGGTGTTCGCCCCATAACCAAAGACATGAAGGTTTGAACTGTGATGTAAATTGGCCCTAATGTGTTTGGAGGTGGTTTTGTGTTTGCCCTGCAATGGAAAAAAGCATCCTGCCGGGTTTTTGCTACTGCCTTGCACCCTATGCTAGCTAGATTGGCCCCAGCCCCTAAACCCTGGCCTGTATTAAGTGGGTTAGAAAATTACTAAAAATGTCAAAACTGTGACGAGGATTTTTAAAAATATGTTTTTTTTTTTTGTGTTAAATAGCCTATACAGTATGTCTGGCCAGTTGTAGTTTGTTGATAAATTTTTGTACATATTTCCCCAGAATATTATGATAAGTAGTTTAAATGAATATTGTCAAAGGCTTAAAATTTAGGATTGCTGCTTTTCGCTTTATCGTTTTTTTACTGAAAAGAACTATTATCGCCCTATACAGTTTCTTTGTATTCCTTACAGCCCCACTTTTGGTCCAGGTTGTGTGGGCATGTTTACTAGTCTACTGTTTTGATGTGAATTTACAAACCTTTTTTTTATGACCCCAAGGTCTTGGAGACAGGAAATTTTTGGCCAAAGAAAAAAAGGGAAAAAATCGGGAAAAAGATTTGGGGCTTCGGGGAAAGGGATTATCATACCACACTTTTTTAGCATAAGATCACAAAAGATTGATCAGTACCACCATCATTATTAAAACCCCGAGAGGTTAAGACCCAATCAGTAACAAAAGGGGCAGAGTTTTGCATCTGAACTCTACCATGCCAGGTTCATGCTGGGGATTGCTGCATTTTGATTATCTATCTTTTCAGCATATAAGATGATTTAATATTCATTTTTTGAAATTTATAGTATTACTAGCTGTGTTAGCTGGTTTTTGGGGGGAAAATTTTTTAAAGACAAGGACCTATTTAAAAGTGCTCTCAGTTTCGGATATATCAAGTTCTATGAAACTAATTACAAGTAACTACTTTTTGAAATTTTTTTAAAGGCTATTATTGTTGGCAGCGAATGCAGAGGTTAAGGTTTTTGACCTGTGCATCAAACTCTTTGATTGTGAGTTTAAATTTCAAGACACTGTGTGACAAAGGAAAGTCATTCAATCGGGCCCCAATTGAAAAAAACAAACAAGATGAAAAATAACTGTTTTTAAATGTTCTAAGTCCCCCCGGATGATGGCAGCAATCAAATGATAAGTAAAAACATTGTTAAGCCACTGGGCCTTACTTTTGAGCATTTTAATACAATTCTCATGGAAACTTCCCGTTAAATCAATTCCCGCTTTTCCTAGTGACTTGGTTTTTTGTTGTTGGTGATTACCACAATTTACAGGAAATTGTATTTTTTTTAATTAAATGGGCAATCAGTAGGAATATCAAAATTTGAAATATCTATAACTAAAAAATAATTTGCCCAGATAGTGTTTAAAAGGGCAATGAAAAAAAAAGGAAACATTTGAAATAACGAAAATGATTGTCAATGTTTTTTTGTCCTGTTGATATAGTGTTTTTTTTAATATATATATATATATATATATATATAAATATAAATATAAATATATATATATTTTAAACACACACACAAACATATATATATATAATTCCTATACACATACATATCATACACACAATATACACAAATACATATATATATAAAAACAACAAAATATATAAACATATAAAACAAAACATACATATCTACATATATACACACACAGTATTTCGTATTTGCAATAGCTGCTTGTTAAAATGGATAACCCCCGGTCTTAGTTAAGTCTCGGGGATTTATGAACTATCGATTTTTTCAAGTTCTATTTAAATTTTAAATAAAAGGGTTTTTTATTTAGTCGACAGAAATATTTTGGTAGGGAATGTAAAACAGACGGGAATATTATTCCTGAATAAATCAACTCAAACCTTAAACAACTTATAATATTTTGCTCCCCAAAAAAATTTTCCTGTCAAAATTAAAAATTAGAAAAAAGTAAACATTAAAAGAACAAACATTCAAATTTCTTTACTCCTATGTAATTTTATATTTTAAAAAAAAAAACTTAGATTTTAAATACCCCAAAAAAGATTTTGCTCCCCAAAAAAATATATCCTGTCAAAATTAACAAATTCAAATATGAACTTTTAAAACAAAACCTAGAAATATAAATAAAATGTGTTCCTTTCAGCAATAACAAATCAAATCATTCAGTTGTTTTTGCTCATATGTCTTTTTTAGGCGGGGCCCGGGGCATTTTTTTTGGCCAATTTCGTTTCTTTTGGTGTGAGGTTCTGTGTTGTGGGATTCTCGGGATGGATTGCAGGTGCTCCGTGGGCCCTTGTGCTTTTTTGTTAGTCTTTATCACTGAAAAGGGTTTCCACACAGATATGTGCTCCCAAACATCAAAAGGGGGAAACCGCGACGGACTTTTTTTTTCCCAAAGTCCCGCGCCTGCAAACTCAGGCGCCAGTTTTAAACAAAGTCGTTTTGGGAACACCGTGTGCGACTTGGTTTCATTACACAGGGAAAGTGGGAAGCGGTTGTGTCTCCCATAAAAGCACCTCAATTGAAATCATTTTGTGATTGTCCCCGGAAAAAAACGCCCTTTAAAGTGTCAGATTTTTTTTAAATTCTTCTGCTTTCTGTATCTTCCATTGCATTCAGGTCTTTCAGGTTCCCCTGATGTTTTGTTTATAGTGCGCTTAGATTAAATTTGTAATTACACCCACTTAGCTCCAAAATGAGACACGGGTTCAGTAAACATATACCCCCCCCATCGGTTTTAAAGGCTCTTTTCAGAATCAACTTTTCTCTTCAGCATCGTGGAGCTAGCTTTCAAAACTTGCACATTTTAAGGTAGACTTGATTAATTGGTAACGTTGGAAGGCACTAAAGCGCTGCTTTTGGGATCTGTAGTTTATTGTGTTCCAGCCTTCATACCCCGGGGCCAAAACAATAATACAGTATATAAAATGATCCCCGGGCGGATATATTACCGGGGGGGATGTGGCCCGGCTCTTGAGTTTGACACATATGGACTAAATAGAACTTGAAAAATATTTTTTTTCTGTGATCGGCAATTCAGATAGGTTAGCCTTTACAGCCTCATGCCTCAAAAAGTCATCCCCTTGCCCTTACTTTTTACGTTCATCTAATGAATAACGGGTTTGGTTTAAAACAATCTGGAATAAAGTATCCATTTTTGAGTATTAGTCATATATATATATACATATAAAAAACCGGGTTTTGGGAAGGTTTTAAAAAAGCTAGAAAAGGGAACTTTTTAAAAATAACGTAGACTGTAAATATGTTTTTGTTTTGATGTTAGTGAGTGTTGCTGTCATCAAGGGTTTGATTTCATTTTTTCTTTCAATCAGGTTGTATTTGTAGGATGTGTGTTCTTTCATTCCGGTTTGTCAATCGGTTTTAAAAATGACAGGTTTCATTCATCATTTTTCCACTGCATCAATAAACAGCTGTTTCTTTATCTGAGACCTGAACACTGCATGCCGGGTTTTTTTCACGTCTTCCTTTAAACGGGGCAATGCTTTTAAAAGGTGCTTTGTTTCCGCAGTAGTTGGTTTATGAATATGCTTTTTGTTGGGGCGCCATATTTTTTGTGCCTTTTCAAAATTGGTTTTTTTTCAGGGCCTTTGGGAAATTTGCCTTTTTTCTGTACCGCGTTCCGGAGGCCGGGGTACATGCATGGGAAAGGGTTTCCCCCCTGTCTGGGGCCATTTTGCTAGTCCTGGGTGTTTTAATGTTACCCACCTTGGCACAAAACTTTCTCGAGTTTTGTGAGTTTGTGTCAAACACCACCCCGACCATCCATCTTCCTCCCTAAGCACAGTCCTTCACCCGGTATTTACCGGGAGTTTGCTTTGGATTGCCGCTGGGGGTTTTTTATGGGGGGACTAAAATTTCAACGCCGCGTAACCATGAACTTAAAGTGTAGGTTTCAGGGGCTTTGTTTCCAAGTAGCAGAACTCTGAATAGGTTGTATATGTCCTTTTCCCGCCTTTTGTTTTCCTTCTCAATTATATAATGGTTTTCCCCAGCGCTTTTTTTGGGGCTTCTGTTTTTCTGCGGATTCGTGGGTGGATGATGCCGGAAACTCCCCTAGCTTGAACTCATTCCATTACAGTAAATGGGAAAACTGCTTCCGTTATACCCCTGGTTTGAATTAAAAACCCGCCCAACTTTTGTAAGGAAGTGTAAGGAATGAAACCCGCCCTTTAGCCTTCCACCCCAAAGGGGTTGGAAATTAGTGATAGTCAGTGGGGGGGGTGGGAGGGGGTGAGGGGTTTCCTTTATTATATAGATTATTAGATGTTTGAGATTTTCAATTGTTTTTTTTGTTCAGTCAAGTACAGAATCTCTTTTTTATTTCTTTGTTTGTTTGGGGGCCCCCTTTTAAAATTTGCATGGGGTGTATAGGCAAAACAATGCGAAATGGATATGCATAAGTGCCAGTACCCTTTTTAAATGATGAATTAACAAGAGCGAGGAGAGGGAGCAGAGCTTTAGCATTGCGCTCAACTTGGGGTTCCATATTAAAACTCAAGATCCTGATCTAAGAAAGCACCAGTGTTTTTAAAATTTTATCCATGGGTTGGGGGCACTTTGGTTATTAGTTTTCCCCGGGGTGGTTTAAATGGTGGAATGGATAATTGTGATGAATTTTCACTAGAAAAAAAGAAAATCAAAAATCAACATCAAAAAATTGTACAGGCCCACTTCTTACCAATGCAAAAAGTTTTGGGGATTGGGGGTTTGTTTCCCCCTTAAACTAAGCAGATCCACATATAAATGATTTCAGAGGTTGGGGTCCCCTTTCAAAGTTCATAAAATTTAATTGTAAAATATGTTACAGTGGGTACCTTTTGGGGAATAAATTTAAATGAATTCGCCCCAAAAACCTTCTAGGATTTGTAGGTATCAAATTTATTGTTAGTTCTTAAATTTATATTATATTTACAGAAGAGGGCCTTTGGCCTTTAGTATATGTTTTATAATAGTGTAAAACTGATCAGGAAATGTTTGTAAATGATGGACAAAAAAATAGAGAAAATCACTATGTATGTATATGTATATCTCGTATATACTGTTGGAAAAAAAAATCACAATTTGGGGGCAATAGTTCAGGTGCTTAATCTTAAAAACCCCTAACACCTCTGTGTTTCTGGCTGCTGTTGGGTCCAAGGACACCACTTGCCCCTCATTTTCTCAAACTTAATTTTGCTTCTACAAACAACACCCAACAAACCCTGGCATTGGGATTTGAGTCTCGCATGCTTGTAATCATTGAGCTTCAAAATTTTTCATTCCATTTCATACCTGACTGGCTCAAACATGTTCAAGTCTCTTTTTTTCCTGTCCAGGGTACCACTTCTTCAATTCGTCCACCCTATTTTAGGGGGTTAGTCATTAATTCTTCTGCTCTGGCCTTCCTTGCATAATGCATTTTGCTACAAAATAAATATCAAAAAAAAAATGTTTTACAAAAAAAAAAACGCTTGGCAAAAAAAAAACTGAAAATTTAAAAGCAAATCTGTGTAAACCCCTTTAAATAGCACCACATTAGTACTGTAGCTACAAAGGGTCATAGTCAGTCGCCTTTTGAGCCTTTGGTTTTTTTCCCCTCAAAAAAAAGGTGCCATGCTTGTTTTGAGCAGTGCCTAAAAGGGGAAAATTTTTTTTTCCAAAAAATCAATCCAAAAAGTTCCCGGGAAAAACCTTTTGTTCCTACAATAAAAACCATGAATGATGTGAAACAATGGGGCCTGATTTTTTAAAGGACACTGCTGCAAACAACAACGCCAAACTAAGTCTGTTTGTGTCCTGTTAGTATCCTGCTAGGTAGTTTAAGATTTCAGCTAATCTTTAAGAAGTTTTTTTAAAACGGGAAATACCAGCTTCATATGAAGAAACATTACAGAATGAAACAATGCTTTGTCAACAAAAAAATCCAAACCCAGTAAAAAACATATAATGCCATTAAAAAATCATTATTTGTAAGAATGTAATGTCTAGATTTATTTCTGATTAATACTGTAAAATGGGTGGGAGGGGGTTGCGGGGATCACAGATTCAGCGTCCTGCTTTTGAATGCTCTTCTTCCATCTTTTTTTTTGGGTTTTTCCCCTTTTTTCCTTCCCTTATTTGTTGTTAAATTTAAAATTAAAATTTAAAATTCCATAGTGTCGCTTGGGGATTGGGTTAGAATGGGCCAGCACCTGGTTCATTGAAAATATTAAGCTGTGCCTAATTTTTTTCTGGGAGGCTAATTTCTTAAACTTATTCACACACCAACTATTTTACTTTTGTACTGGGTAATTTTAAAAACAAAAGCATCATGTCATAAATGACAAAAGATTGGATAAGTGTTTGTTAAATTTTTCTTTTTTATTTCTTTTTTTTTTGGTAGGGCTCCCTTTAAAAAACCCGCTAAAAAATCAAAATAAAACTTTGAAATTTTTTTGTGACAAATCATAATTATTATCTTTCATTGTGCAGATTCTTTTGGCGCTGTTATAAAAAATTTTTGAAACGGTCAGGGAACTTTTTTTAATAAAATTTCACTTTTTTATAGTACTTTTCCTTTTTATTCTTCCAAAATAAAAATAACACTTGTTTAATGCTGCTTTCACACAGAATTAATTAATTAATGGGGAAAGGAAAAAACTTTTTTTTTTTTGCAAGAATGATTTCTGGTGGTTTAAAGCTTTGTGAGGAACATAATTTGTGGGATTTGTTCTGGAAAAAACACATTCTTTAAAAAAGAAACCATATTTGACTTTTTTTTTGGTAAATTGGGATTAGTGGAAAAATGTATTTTTTAAAAATGTATTTACAGCTGAAAATCTAAATGTGGTCGCTTTTTGTTATTTCAAATAATTAAAATGCAGGCATCTTTTGCTTTAATTTTTTTAACATTATTGGTTTTAGGCAGAGAAAGAAATAATAAAACATTTTTGTATGTCCGTTACAAAAAAACAATCAAAATTCCCCCAGACCAAATTGGTTTTAGTTACAATGAGATGTGTGGGGGCGGGAGTGTACCCAACCCCCCTTTTGCTCTTCGGGGCGTTCCCCAAGTGCTCCCCGTGGCTCATTGATTCACCTTCTCCATGTCCAGGTCCATGGTCGCCGAGGGGTACAATCTCTCCCCCCTGCCTTCAGATTCAGTCTTTCAAATTCCGTTCAGAAACCCCAGGCACACTTCTTCCCCCAGAGTTCGGGTCCTCTTTGTAACACCCTGCCATGCCCAAAACGATAATTTTGGGGGGATATAACAGAACCCCCGAAGGGCAGGTTTTGCTCTCTGTACCCCAAAACAGAGGGGGAAAGGTGTTTGGGGAAACTTTTTTTAAAAATTTAAAAAACCGTGGTCACGGGCTGCGGAAAAGGGGGTTTGGGGGGGGGGCCTTCCTTTAAAAATTTGGGCATCTTCAAGGATGGTGAGCGGTTTGTCCAATAAAACCGAGTTTTATTTTTCCTGGAGATTTTTTTAATGTGGGGCCCAAAGCCAAATTACCACCCCCAAAAAGCCTGGGGGCCCCGCCCTGGGGGGTTGCCTCCCCTCCTTTTTCCTTTCATAAATTTTTTGACTTAAAACCTGGGGGTTTCCAAATGAAACGGAAAAAACCCTTGGCCGCTTATTGCCCCAAGGGTTAGCCTTTTCATGGGGTTTTTTGGCCCGGCTCCTTTTTCTCCCGCCAATGTCCTCCTTGCATCCTTTTAAAATCCCCTCCAAGTTGAAGATTTTAATATCCTTGGCCGCTATAATTTTGCAAAATTTTTGAGGCCTCCCATCCCCACAAAGAGTAAAGTTGGTTTTTTTTAAAATTTTTAAACCCCCTCTGGTTTAACCCCCGCCCCCCTTGCCGGAAAATCCTCTTTTCCTGCAAATACTAAACCTTGTCCTTCTAAATTTCCCCCAATTCTTCACACTTCTCCTCCCACTTCGACTTCTGGATAGTTGCGTTTAGAAAAAATTTCGCCATTGGGAACCTTTCACTCCTTCTGCTTAGTATGGGCAGATTGGGTCCCAAACCTTTAACCCTAAAAATTGTAAACCCCCTTTTGGTTTTTCAAATTTTTTCTTTAATCAAAAAATCATCCGTTCTTCTTTTTACGCCTTGATCACTTTTTTTGGGAAAAGGGAAAAAAAAAGTTTTCAAAAAACCAAAAATGCGAGACAAACCCAAAAAATTTTCCCCTGCAACTAAGCTTAAATGGGGGGGGAGGGGGAAAAGTTGAACACAAAATATTTGGGGGATCAAAATGGCCAACCCCAAAACCCAATCACAGGAAAAAATCAAAACTGCTTATTAAAAATTAGGGCACTTTTTAAAATTATCCGAATTTGAAATGGGAAGAAACAAATCAAAAAACAAAAACACAAAAATGGGAATGCTAAAACCCAAAACCAGGTTTATTTCCTTAATTTCGGGGTTTGTGGGAAAACCCTGGTTTGTTGCAACCGAAAAAATTTAAAATGAAAAAACAAAACAAACCCAAACAAAACCCCCAAAAACCCGCCGGGAAAAGGTTCCCATCAGGGATTTCAGGCCCCCTTTTTAAAAAAGGTTTGTTAGGCCCCCCTTTTAATCAAAACCAATCCCCCCCCCACCACTTTTTTTTGGGCCTTAGCCTTTCGGTCCCCACCCACCCGTTGTTTTTTTACCTAGACCTTTAAGGGCCCCTTTTTTTAAGGCCCACCCACCAATTTTTTTTGTTGACCTTACCCCTGCCATCTGTTTTCCCCAGGAAGCTGTCAAGGGCAATTTGATGGATACCCCACCTTAAAACCCCCACCACCCGCCCCGGCAACACCTGCCTTGCCCCATCTCACTAGGGCATGTTCAGACTGCCCAAGGGTCTCTAGGCCCCCTTGAACCCATCACCAATCCCCACCACTTCCCAGCCCCAACCCTCTTCCAAAGACAAGTTCAGGCATGTTCAGGCATGTTGCACCCGGGCCCTGGACAAGTTCAGGCATGTTCAATCCATACCCAGACTGAAGGGCCTGCCTAAGCCTCACCCGATAGGCTGCACATGATGTCTATCCCCCCACTTCGAGGACATACACACAAGCTCGGTCAGACCGATCTAACTTTCGCCATTCCTGCCGATAGTGCTTTAGGTAAGAATTCTGGTATCTATGTAATTATTTTAAAATTTTCTATCTATCTAATCGATGCTATATCATTTGAAAACCCCCTTTGTATTTTATCTAACCCAAAAACAGCCTTTTCACTCACAGAAAGACAAGCAGTCAGCTTTTAGCAGGCTTGGCTGTAGTTCAAGCACACTGAAATACAAGCTGCCCGGCTCTCTTTTCAAAAGAACTCTCAGAGCAGACATCCCTCTGCACCGACTTGAGATGACCAGTTGCAGCTCTCCAGGGCTCGAACAGACATTACACCACGCCCCTGCCCGCTAAGCGCTGATTCAGCCCAGGGCGTACATACTTTCATCAGCTGAATGAAGCCCCTCTTCCATCCCTCGCTTATGCAGCTACTTTTTTCCCCAAAGGCGGATGGATGTTTAAAGTTAAAGGCTTTCATGATAAAGTGAAAAACACAGATAAATAGTTCGATATAGCCCCTCATACACACACACACAGTTAAATAAGATGCAGCAGAACCCTTTTAAATCACGTTGGGATGTAAATGCTAAATGAATTAATATATTTATAATTTGTGTTTAAATCGATCTAAAACAAAACCCTATTCTACCCATGTTAATCCTCCCTCCTTGAAGAAAATCCGGTTATTTTTTTAAAGTTTGAATGCCTTAATCAGATCGGATATATTGGGCTGTGGTCTGGGGGGAATTGGTGGCACTTCTGCATCAAAAAGCGGCCTGAGCCGCTGACGATTTAACCTCGGAGCAAAACAGAATCGTCTGTTTAATCAAATCTCGATTACAGGAATCTATTAATCAAATTCGGATAACCATTAACTTTGTGACGGATCAAAATTTTGCAAAGGTAAAAAGGTCTTGCGGGGGATCGCTACAGATGTTTAAACAAATCTATTAGCGAATTCGGACCACACTGGACAAAGGTCATTATCGGTTTCCCATTTAAATGATTGGGGCACATTGTAAACACCGCTTCTTGGATCTATAAATAACCCGGTCGGACCCCAAGCCCCATTTTCTCGGATCGTTCAGAACAAGAAAGATGAATTTCTCCGCACGGTTTGTCAGAACGATTTTATTAGAATTATATATTATAATTTTAATGAATACATCTAAATGAAATCTAATTATTCTTCATACGGGCGAAACTGCAGCAGCTGCAATCAATGAACACCAGGTAAGGCTATTCACTGAATCTTATCCTTTAATGAATATGCTTTAAAACTGGGGGCCGAATTCTTATTTTTTATCCTTAGAGCTTTCATACCAGTCGATTCGCAAAATGGTAAAAAACCTTTTTAATATATCTTGTTTAATTAGCAGATCTTATTAGCTTTTAAAGGCGAGCCTTCGTGTATCGGAGGGCTCTTGGTATGCGTGCATGTAAAAAGCGTTATGTGTTTGTCAATATAAAACTTTTTATAACATGTTTCTTCTGGGCTGATCCGTTCATGAAATGGTTTGGGGGTCTATAAAAGTGTCAACTAACGCATGAGCAGCGTGCGTGAGTGAATATTTGCGTTATAATTACTGGGATGTAATGGAAAATGTCTTGGAATACAATAAAGTTTTTTCCCAAGACGTGCAGTTAATTCCTTTTTTTTTTATTTATTTATTTTTCTTTAGAATTATTTATACAGATAGAGTCGCCAATCGATTTGATATTCAAGGTGAGATTTTTTTAAAAATGATAAAATATTTACAAAGTGTCTATGAGCGGTCATGTGAGCGCCGCACCCGTGTCTATAGGGGGTCGTGTGGCCCCACGTGGTATGTAATTACTAGCTTTCTGGGCACATGAGCTTTGTAAATGGAATGTAATAGATACTAGGTCCGTAAAAAGTCAGGGTGATTTTAGACGTATCAAAGTAGGGTTGAACCATCGGTAAATGAATATTAAAACGTGCATCAGTATTTATGAGAATATTTTTTATTACCTTGAGACCCGTTTATAGAAAATGATTTTCTCCAACTTAGTTTAGGGACTGCTCGGGCGTTTGTTAAAGTGCTTGGTGGTTACAAGTAGACTATCGGGATGCTGCATATTAAAACATTCGATTGAGCTGTGTGTGTTTTGTGTGTTATGCACCTGAAAAACAGTTTGTTTTTGGTGTGTGTGTGTGTTTTGGTGCATATGTAAGATCAGCTTGTGTGTGTGGATTGGTGCTCAGGCATTTGGTTTTAGCCGTTGTAGAGCTGGAATGGGGAAATGTTATTTTAAATAGGCATTTTTTTTTGTTTTGTAGCGAAAATTCTGTACAAAGCGAAACAGTTTCTCAAAGGGATTACACTGTTTTGTATAGTCACGGTAAGTGACCTTTTCAATTCGGATGAAACTTTGGGTGTACACTTATCTGTGATTTTGTGAAAAGAGCCCTTTTAACTGAAAAGGTTAATTATATTTTCAGATTCAACTCTCCGGGTGTTTTAGCGCAATTGATGCAAGGCTCAGACAATCTAGCACTTCGAAGCTGGCAGAATCAGCAAGTACCAGCACCTTTCGGAGATCAACAGCCCGGTATTCTCTGAAAATCTCTGTCCCCGTCTCCGAGAAGCCCTGGGCAATCTCCGGCCGTCTCCAGAAGCCCTGGGCAATCCCCGAAACCGATAAGCCGTGGAAATCTCTGCCCGCTTCTCAAAAGAAGCGTGGGTATTCCCCGGGCGCAATCGTCGGTCATCTATTTCTGGCGGCGTTCAACCCCAGATGGGACACTTTACCAACATCGCCTCCTCTGGCGAGGATCTCGGAAGAAATCGTTATTCATCGATATTCCCCGGCCTGACCACGACCGGAGACATCGCAAAGACTGGTGCAGCTACGCGTTCTTCACTGGGCACTGGAGCAATTTAAATTAGAGTCTCCTGGGTACAATTCCGTACCCGACATGAGTTTACTTTGCCACCTGTATATTTTTTTCAAGGTTCTCCAGAAATTAAAGGGGGGGTTTTTATATTACTTTTTCATTAAAAATAACATTGAACCCAAAGTTTCTGGCTTATAAATGTAGCCTTTTTTTTAAAATTTTTTTATTATCTGTGTTTAAAACTTAACCTTGTTTAAATTTTTATTATCTGTGTTTATAACTGTAACCTTTTTTTAAAATTTTTTATTATAGTGTTTATAACTGTAACCTTTGCAAATTTTATTATATGTGTTTATAACTGTAACCTTTGCTTAAATTTGGGTCATGTCTGAAAACGGGTCTAGCGAGAAACAGCGGCTGACAGCAGTGACATTGATACAGACACAGCAGAGACAGTGATGCAAGCTCCTGTGAACATTGTGTGGGGCGTAAGGTAGGAAAAGGCCGCCCAGTGAAAACCTGGACTATTAAAAGATGTCTGATAACCTTGAATATTCTATAAAACCCCTAAAATACCTCCCCCTCTACGATCACCTGAAATTGTTCAATCACCAACCCCAGGGGCCACATCCTATTGATAATTTTGATCTCATTGATACTTGCTCCAGGTTCTAAATTCTGATGAAATAGCCGGATTAACGCTCTGTTGGAGCTTTTGAAGAATACCTAAATCGGGACATAACGTCTTCAGGCCCTTCACAACAACCAAACCCTAAACACAGTTGAGAAATCCCCACCCCTTCTACCTCAGGAACCTCGGGCCTAGTAAGATCAGTCTTCAACACTCACCTGTTGATGACTTAAAGTCGAATACTTCAACCCCACATCCTCAGACAGGATCGGGGTGACTAATTTGTCGGGGTAAACTTGGGCTGAAACCAACTCTCCACAGCCCTCTACCTGCATCATGAATCCGTCGTCCCAGAGGCCCCCAGTAAGCCCCCAAAACCTCTCTACCTCTCAATTCATAATTTGTCTATAACAGAGCGTCCAAAATTTAACAATATCGAGATTAAAACACCGTTTCAATTTTCTGGGGCCACAACCTAGATTCTTCGCAAGTTTTAATCATATACATGAGACCCTTCAGCAAATATTAGACAGTTTTAAGCACTTTGACCCCTATGGATCTAGTTCAGTTAGAATTACGTGCGAATCTCTCTAACCCAGTGTTTTTCCCTAAACCCAGCGGGTATGCTTTCTATTGAAGACTTTTTTAATCAAATTGAATTACTTCTCCAGAGTCACGCTACTATTTGCCGATTCCAGTCGGGCGCTAATCGTTCAGGTAGTTAGGGTTCCATCTGGCGGGGTGGGCGTAAAGCCTGTTCCCTTTTCAATGATGTAATCCTTCAAAAGAAACGGAAGCACTTATGGATCTCTTTCCGGGATGATCAGTGTTGTTTTGTCAGGGTTTGTTGGCTGTATTAAGCGATAAGTTCAGAAACAATCGAAATTGTGTGAACAAGGGCTCGACGTCTGCGTCGGGCGGTTTATCAACGGATCAGAAATGCGTTTCAGATGTCGAAAAATTTGAGAGGCTACTAGGAATTAAAATTATCGTCTGGTACAGGGATCCGAACACTACAGCTCTTTAAAATTTGAGCGTGCGGGTCAGAAAAACCAAAGAAGGCATTCCTGTTTTTGCACGAGGAACATTATTACGGTATTTTGAATCTAAAAGGCTTTCTGGGTTTTCATCGTCTGTGATTTCTGTTATAGGGATTTTATACCTCACGACATCGCTCGAACAACACTGGGGCGTCTGTTTATCTACAAACTGTCGAATGGTTGGACGAGGCTTTCGTGTCCCGACTGCCGTCGTTTCTGTCGATCAAAGGTGCTTTGAACTCCACAAAACACGAAATGGAATAAAAAGGGCGCGTCGGTCTGAAAGTATCTCGACGTCCTTAAAGTCTGCTCTCTGTTATGAGAGATAAAACGAACCGGGTCAAAACCTCACAAGTTCGACCCAAACACTGTGCATTTGTAGGGGGTCGTAGAAAGCGGATGAAAATCATCAGTTTTTTTATTAAGCTTACAAGACCAAACCACGAAAAATCGTGTTTACGATTTTGAGTGCCTAAAGATAGGTACTACGTCCCAATTACATCCACTGCCTGCATTAGAACGGTCAATGGTGGAGACGGGCGGTGGGACTCGAAAGAAAAGTTCTTTCACAGATATTGATGCCCGAATACAAAGATTACCGTTCATAGCTCACAATTCTAAGGGTATGCCGGATATTTCCTCATGAAATATCTCGTCGAAAGGGGAGCAAACCCCCTTTTGTAATATCTCGGGGCTGTAAATTAATGTGCTTTAAGAAGAAGATTACAACTTGAGTTTTCGACTCGTTGAACTTCTTACCTATGAAATTGAGCAGTATGCCCAAAGCCCTGGGATTCCATGCTCAAAGGATACTTTCCCATTTCTTTAATCCCGTTGAAAATCAAGATTACATCGGACCACCCGATCCTAAATATTCGCATTCAACACATGATGAGCCGGGAAAAGAGAGGATTTTTTGTCTTGTGCGATTCGGTTAAAAGTGTACCTTCAACTTTGGACAAGAAATGCTTACTATTGTCAAACAACGTAGTTATTTTGAGAACCGCATGCATGAAATTTAGAGATGAAGTGGTGGGATCGGTATTTGATCCTTTTCAGTGTCGACCTAGCTTCTCTGTCTGTCCATGTATAGACAAAACTGTATGCCTGATAATGCAATAGGAATCTTTCCCGACTGATCATTAAGAAGCACTCACAAGCATATTCTAATGCTTCTATTCAGTGGTTAATGTTTCTTTCCGAGAAGAAAAAAATAAACAATTCGACATGCGCGGAATCACGGTGAAGTCAAGATGGGGCCCTTTTATCTAGATGGTTTACGCGGTTCAAGGTGTCAGCGGCCTTTGGTTGCTGGCTGTTTTTATCACGGATGCCCGGTGCCGATGCCAAGCCAAACCCCCTCTTACGGGACTTCTTATGCAGAATTTTTTAAAAACGTTTGAGACAAACTCAATAAATTGTGAAAACTTTAATCTGCGGTGAATTGCTCTGGGAACCGATTGGGGCGCATGAAAAAAGGACGAGAGCTTCAGGATTTCTTAAGGCGCTTTGGTTTCCCTGAACCTATCAATCCCGTGATGCCCTTTATGGAGGGCGCACCACGCTATCAAATTATATCGCAAGGTTCAAGGCAGCGAGCAAATGCATTATACGATTTTCAAGTCTGTACCCTACGCCCAACAAAACAAAAACCTCCCCCGGATCGGCCATCCGACCTTTTTTTTTGAAAAATTTTGGGAGATTTTAAGCAATACTTTGGTCTCATTAAAATCACCCTTTAGCCCTAAATTTGTATTTTCCGGTCCCCCCTTTAAAATTTGCAATAAATTGATGTTCCTTGGCCGCGTGTGCAAAAACCCCAAACATCCCCCGGGCCCTTTTTGCTGTCACATGATCGGGAAAGGTCTTTAACAGGAACCTGGTGCAGCGTCGAAATACTCAAGGCCTTAGATAAAGGGTAAAAAATTTTTTAAAAATTCATGAGATATGGCACTACAGACAAGTCCCGAGATTTTTTTTCCCGATTACATCAAAATTCATCTAGAAAGGCAAACAGGAGGCCTCTGGATGGCCATCTTGGGCCGTGGGCAGGCGTCAGCGGCGCTATGTTGACTATTTCTTAAAAAAGGCGTATTATTGGGCGTGAAAACATAGCCTCAATCCCCCCAAAGAGACAAATTTCCAAGTTATTTCTGAATTCTCTTTGGGAAAATTCGTCGAACCCTAACCAACTGACCAGCGTTTATAACACCCCAAAATTCTTTGATTACCTGTTCTCAGGCGTGTATCGGGTCTCCTATTTTGGCTTTGTCAGCGCGAAATCGCTCAGGTGCAGTGGAGGTACGGATGCCCCGTCGTTGTACGGCCCTGTCAATGTGGTGATCGCCGCTTTCACCCGCCTGCGCGGCTAAAATTTTATCCGTGCTGGATCGTTTGGGCCGAGGATTCTGTATCATGATACAGACTCCATTATCTTCACAGCATCGCCCGGACAGTACACGCCGCGTCATGATATTTAGCAACCAGCGAACTAGATCCTGATGCGACATAGAAGAATTTGTTTCTGGGGTCCAAAACTTATCGTACAAAGCGTTAAAAAGGCAAGGTCTGCATGAAAGTAAAGGTATTACTCTCAATCACCAAACGGTTCAAGGGTAAACCTACATTCGTTAATGGATCTAGTGCATATTTTTGTAAAAAACATCTCTAAAGAAAAAACCCCGTTCATGGTATGCAGATTCATAGGAAAAAAAAGACCTGGCGTTGCAAAATCCCCCACTCAGAAAGAGATTGAGTGGTGTACAACAAAGGGTTCTCTTGCCCGATTCACATCTCTACCCTATGGATACTAAAGGGGCTTTGATGTAAGACTTCAACCCCCGTTCTAAAAAATAGTCTGGACCCTCCTTTTGGGGACAATCGCATTATGTGAAAAAGCTTTTGGAACACAAAAGAACATGTGCTTTCTCGGCGTCCGACAATATAGTCTGGTTTTATAGTTGTTGGCAGCCTCTGTACGCGAACTTTTAAACCCGAGTTCCCAAAATAAAATTTTTTAGAGGATTACCCGTTTCTAAGCTGACGATGAACTACTGCCGGCTGATCGGGTTAACTTGGTGATTTCGACGATTTGAGGGAAAAAAGCGAGCCATAGCCAAGAGATAGAGAGGGGCCCTTTACAAAATATACTCATCACAGGAATTTGTCCATCATTTACTTGGTCCAAAATTTATTTTTCAAAAGGGAAGAAAAGTAGAACAATAAATCTGAATGCCAATTACATCACCCTTTTTAAACCGAGAGATAAATTGCAAATCACCAATTTAGGGGTCAAATGTACCCGCAGGGTGAAATTTTTCTTGGGGGCCTTTGAGGATGCTCGGACACCCTTACGGTTATCTGTTGGTGGATCTGCCAGACCCCTGAATTTCGTTTACGGCCTTGTTCCCTCCCGATTGGCCTGCCAAATCGTCGTGAAAAGATAAAACCGTCGATTTTCCGGGATTTGAAAAGAGGCGGCTATGTGCAGAATAAAAAGAAATCTCCCTCTGCTCAAGACCCTGCACAGGGTCTCCTGTCCCAGAAAGCTCTGCTGGCGAGGCTCCTGCGATTTTATTTATGCTCTGGCGAAATAGTTCAATACTTAAAGGTCATGCCTGACTTCCAAAAAGTTCAAGTTGCTGAAGAAGCATCGTTGCGCCGTTAAAAAAATAAGCGATAAAAACTAACCGTTAAAAAAAACCCTTTTAAATCAGAAAAGGGGTTTTTTCGGGCCCCATTAAGCGCCCATTCCTTTCATTACTAGTTTAATAGCATCGAGGGATAAAATATGGAATACACGCCAAGTGTCTTGGTCCTCAACAACAAATGGCCAGTGGCAAAACCCCACCTTCCCAAAAACCTTCTAAGCGCTACGGAAAGTGAACTGGATAAACAAATGAAACTCATACTTGACGTGATGACTTGACCGTCGTGCAAAGTAAAACTTTATCGACCATCTTGCAAGATACCTTACCCTTTTTGAAAAAAGCGGATAAAGAAACGGTCTCTGACATTATTGGCCGGTGAGCCCGGAGGTGCGTCAGGCGGCTCAAGATGAGCCTGTACCCCAGAAGACGGTGTCAGCGAGATTTTGAAAGCGCTCCTGATAAATCAAAGAAATATACTGAAATAATTTTACGAAAATGTGCATCACCCTAATACAACCTATTGGAATGGCTTGGGAGAGTTTGTGTTTCGTGGAGACCGTACCGTACAAATATGAGTCGATCTAATCGGAACTTAACCCCCCTCACAACATACCGTCCTATCGGAGAACTAGGGCTGGAAAAAAATTTTATTAAGGCTGGCCGGTTGAACATTCGACCTCGGCCGTACCAAACATGGACACTAGAGAACTTCTAGAGGTTTCAACCATCCTCCCAGGCCAGGGCCTGCCTCTGCTGCCTCTGCTGCCTCTGATGCAGACGCTGCTTCGATACACCTGTTGGCAAGAAAACCAGATCTGCAAAAGAATGAATGGATTCCTTAGAAATGTAAATATATTTTTGTTTAATAAAAAATTATATTTAATTACAAAGTTTGCCTATTCTTTATTAAGATAATTACAGGGCATAGAACTTTGCATACAGGGATGTTCCTAAGCTTCTAGAACTGTTTTTGAAAATGGTGTTGACAAATTTTGAACCATATCATCGTTCTTGGTGACTTCCTTAAAATAAGGTTCATGATTTTCTTGATAAGGCCTTTTTTCTATGATACAGGAAAAAATCAGTTTGCCTAAACGGTGGAAACCAGCTTTGAAGCTGCGGATGGTAATAATTTCTTTACAGTTTCTGTTTAAAAGCTGTAATTTCCTCAGGAAAAAGATAAATCTGGTGGACTCATGAAGGTGAAAATTCTCAGTTCCGTCTTCTTGAGATACGCCATGTGATTTCTCCGGGGTTTATTTTGGCGGTGGTATTTAATGATCATGGTGGGAGCTCCTAAGTATCTTTTAGGGAGTTCGTACGCCCAACACTCCAAAAAAAAGATTTTCTGTTTAGGGTTACGACATAGTTTGTTGATCTGTAGGGTGTTCATGCTTTTTTAGTAATCATAAATATATTTCTTTCTGGGTTTATTCAATAATGTTGTCAAAGACCGCGTATCATTAAGATTCACAGTACTGGGTAGGGGTTGCAAACGTTTCAAATCTCATGTTCCCAGTTTTCATCAATGAAATGGTTCGATTCTTGATCTGGAGTCAAATCAAAGGCAAACAGGTGTAACCTTTGGAAATTCAAACGGCTGATGGCCAGAGGCAAGTCTTTCAAATGCTTTCGGTGGCCAACACAGGTTGTAATATTTCGAGCGGTGGTGTCATTAGTAAAATTGGCTGAAATGGCTTGGGGAATCTGTTCTCCGTCCAAATACAAGCCAAATTCCATGGTTATGCTTAGTGAAGGGTTTCTGGCGAATCCCGGAAAAGCATCATTATCCCATGCAAGACATGATTGGTAATTGTCCCAAGAACAGGTTCTCCCGATTGCTCACCGTATCGGCCGTAGCTAGACTTTCATATTCACTCTCCCAGGGGTATTTCGATTAGGCGTTTGTGGGCGCGTTCCCAATTTCACCGCCGCTAAACTTTAACTTTCTACAAAAGAGCTGCGGATAAAATGTTTACTTTATAAGCTCGCATCTCCCGGACATCAGACAGAATTCATTTTCTCCCGGACCATTTTTATTCACGTCCTCCCTTTAGAATTAATTTTTCTTGAAAAATAGATCTGAATAAGATAGAACCAAGGAGTTCAGTTTTCTGACGTATGCTTTCTTTTTGAACCTTCATTCGGGCCATCAAGCGTGTTTTCATTTCGTTTGGCGAAATCTTTATAAAAGACCGTCCCCAAAATTTGGGAAATTCGGGTTTCCCGCTGTAATTAAAATCTAAAAGGGCCCTATTGGTAAAGGCTGGAACTCTGTGATATTGCGATCTCCAGGGTTACATCCCCTTATGAAAATAGCGCTTCGGATATTAACAAAAAATACTTTGGCCACGGGTGGATTAGTTCAGTCGGCATTGCGATTTTGCATGGACGTGTAGAGCGTGTTGTTCATCCAATAGTCTTCCCCATTCTAATCAGAAACTCCAGGGGCGACCAGATAGAGCTGAGAGAGGGGACCGTGATGCTTTTTCTACACTAAGTCTGAGGTATGGCCGTAAACAAGTCCAGTTCGGTTCCACCTCTTGAGAATTCGATGAGCGAAGACATTTTGATTTAAAATGTTTTGATTTCTTTTTGCGTCGCGGACTTATCCCTTTTGGCTGGAGAAAAAATGAAGTAAAAGCTGAAGGCAAGCTTTTTTTTTTGATCTCGAGTTCTTCGTGACCCCGGAGGTCTCTACGTTTAGTTTTCCTTCACCATTAGCCCCCCAGCTAGGTTATCCCGTTCCTCGGGGTCATCGCCGACAGGCTCCAGCCACCCGCTTTGACAATATTCTTAGCGGCTGATTTAATTGTGGTTTGACAATTCGATTTTTTTCAAGAGGCAAAGCTCTTCTAATCCCCAAATATCCCTCGATCCCAGAACCGTACATCACTGGGGCCCCAGAAAATGGGAGTCCGTTAGCGGCAGCCATAATAATGCACATAGGGCTAGGGTCTGTAAGTCTCCATCTCTGTATTAGTGTATACACCTCTTGGAGGGTCTGATTAACGACTATGACCTTGCCAAACTGAAATGGGAACGCTTTGTTCGTCCGTCTTTTTTTTCCCAAAGGTCAAGTATCAAACTATCTTGCTGACCGGCGTAATGCGCTTTCGAGGTGATTGTGGTAATCTTATTCATCTATCTCGATATGCGCATCTCAAGAGAGGCTTTGTCCCGATTTAAAATGTCACGACCAAGAATCCGCTCTGATATCCAGGGGAGCTTTATTCCGCCAATAGTTTGCCGGATGCTCCCGAATTACTATTTCCTTTACAGAGTTTATCGTCCAGTGTTTGAAATAGAATTCGCTTAGAGTTGTTCCTTTCTGGCAAGTAATAGCCGGGAATATATAAAATTGCTGTTAGCGGATTCCCACATAAAGTCATTATCGTTTGTCGGGTGTTCCCGTGCGGATCGATTTCAGCCATCCCAAATTAGGGCCTTGTAGGTCGATTGGGGTAATTACATGGCTGGTATTATTAAAACTCTGGGTTTTGGGGGAGTACAACTAAAGCTTTTTTCTCCATTGGAACACCGTAAATGAACACTTTTTGATTCTCAGTATTTAATGTCTAAACCAGGGTAACTTTAAATTTTGCCACTTGATTTCACCAAATATGCTTTTTCTCGGATATTTTTTTTGCCAAAATCTTTTCAATCCTGAAGGCGTCTCCGAACTTTTTAACTCCGCGAAGGATTTCTTGATCAATCCCTTGAGCTTGTAGGGGATCCCAGACTAGTTCCAAATACTTTGAAAAGGTTTGTAGTAACCTTTGTAAAAGGATTTTTACACTCAACCTTCGAACTTTGAATTTTTTTATTTTTGGGTTTTGAACCGTATAAGTTTTAAAGACTTTCCAAGGTTTGGGAAATATTCACCTCGGTGAGGGTCATTTTTCCTCTGATAGCTGGATTATAAAGATTTCACCAAGTCGTAACCCCGACAGATAGGCCGGGGGTTCCGGGAGCTGAAATCGCCACATTTTTGGGCTTCAGAGTTCGAGTTGAAACCCTTTCCACCATGGGCCTTTATTCACTAGCGGTGGTGAATGTTTTATTCCGTGTTTGTTGATCAGGCTTTGAATTCCGATTGAGAAACCTTTCGGCTATCCGTCCTGAGTTTTGGCGGGGACTCTACCTTCCTCCAAAATTTCGAAAACCTAGTTTCTTCTTGCTTTGTTTTCATAACCCTGACCCAAGCATATTTAGAAAGAACATCTATAAAGTCAGTAGATACTTGTAACCAGATTTCTCATGGTTTTCTTATCCACCAGTCGACCTCCATTGACCGTCAATATTGGAAACATACACCTTATTCTTTTAAAATGGATTCTGGCGTTTATTATGGTAGGTGTATTGCCCGGTAACATCGCCACTTCTTGGGAAATTGGTGACCGTTGCCGAGAGAGCTCTTTCAAGGAACTTCACCCCCAAGGACCGATTCTCAGGTTTAATTTTATTTCCTCCAAAAGATCTGCTCCATCGCCGGTGATAAACAGACACTGACAAAAGTTAAAAATTAGAAAACCTTTATTTAGGGTCTGAATTTTCAGGCGGGTTGTGGTTTCAGGTCAGAAAGACCCATCAGCTCTATCATATCCTCAATTCAGGTCATATTTGTCCACAGTTCATATGCCCCCCATGTTAATATTAACCAAACTCATTTGCCACATGATGGTTACACAGTAGGGTATTCATCCATTTCATAAAATGACTGCTTAAGTGTCTTAAAAATAGAGTTGGGATTAAATTTCCACAGTCTTCAATCACCAATTTTGGGAATCGGGTAGAATATTAAAATACCCCAGAACTTTCACAGCTAGTCG
Organism: Polypterus senegalus; assembly: GCF_016835505.1. Lineage (NCBI taxonomy): Eukaryota > Metazoa > Chordata > Cladistia > Polypteriformes > Polypteridae > Polypterus > Polypterus senegalus. Next base: position 25,888 of record NW_024385029.1, read on the forward strand.
TTTCAGCCAATATTTCGGAAAATCTTAGAATCTTCTAAAGCGACCTTGCGGTGCCGATCTCAGGTTAAAGAGGCGGTATGTCTTACCTGGCGGTGATTTACACCACAGCCTTGACATTCTTTTTCTGATCGTAATAGACAATAATGTCCATCAGAGATGCATCAGCCCTTAACAAGCTGCGGGCTTTTTTTCCAGGTTTCAGGCAGGTCACCGGGCAATCCATATTTGCCTCAGAAAGTCGAGCGACTTGGTTCCCCCGGGCTTGTTTGTGCATCCAAGGCTGTCCTGGAGCTAGGTGGCGGTTTCCGCCTGATCGCCTACGGAGATGACAGTGTCGGCTGATCACCCTTTGGTGTGGGTAAGCCTACTCGACCAAGGAGACTGGAATCTGGTGTCGTTAAGGTCTCTTGACCAAGAGAGTGAATCAGCCTATAGGTAAAATACGGGGTCAGATTCTTGGTGGTCCGATCAATCATCCGGACAGAGTTATAGAACTGGTAAGATTCAGGTCTTGGGCGGGTCTTGGGTCTTAGGGAAACCCAGGATATCGCAACTCCGTGTTTCAGAGTCCAGGGTGTCGATTGCGAGAGCTTTTAAAAGCTGAAGGCAATTCTGAAATCTTCGCTGGTTCCGTTGACCACTGAGTATTTATAGGGGAGGTCTGGGTGGTAATAAAGGAATTTCAAGTCGCTCGCTCGATTCGACGATGGTTCAGACCAGTTAGACCATTACCCCGGGCCCGTCGCTTCCGGAATTCAGTCCTTAATACTAACAGGCGGTTGAATTTTTCCTTGACCGGCGCGGTTCCTACCATTGTTTCTTTAAAATTGACCTGTTTCCTCATCGAACCTCCATCTTGAAACTTTGGGAATCAAACATCTTTTAACCCTTTAACCCTCCTTAGAATAGAACCTCTCGGGAAATGCCCTGGAGTATCGGGCATAGATTCTTTTTCTTCACAGAGTGTTTAGAAATGATGAAAATGCATCGCTTTTTTACACCAGTTTCAGAAGTGAACCAGAAGTGGAGGGGCGACATCAGGGGTGCCTATCGGTGAGAAGCAGGCAGGCCCCTTCAGTCTTATGGATTGAATTCCTGAACATTTCCCGGCCCGGCTGTGCCTGAACATGCTGAACTTGTCTTTGGAAGAGGGTTGGGGGCTGGGAAGTGGTGGGGATTGGTGATGGTTCAAAGGGGTAGACCCTTGGACATGTCTAATGCCTAGTGGATGGGCAAGGCAGGGCCAAGCCGGGGGGGGGTGGTGGGGGTTCAAGGGTGGGGGCATCCATCAATTGCCGACAGCTTCCTGGGAAAACAGATGCACTAAGGTCAACAAACAACCAGGGTGGGGTGGGACTTCCTGTTCTCAACAGGGCCCTGATCAAGGTCATCCAGGTCAACAAAACCCATGGTGGGGAGGGATTCGGAAAGGCATCAAAGGTCAACAAACAACAGATAGATTTTTGGTGGAGGAAACCCGTTGCATTAAAGGGCGGTTTAATCTATCAATCAAACCGGATTAAATTTGCAAACTTCCTGACATTATACTACTATCATGGAACCTAATGCTTGGCCTACTTGAAATTAAATATACTGCACAGTGAAATGAAGCCATATGCCCCCCACCGAATTTATAACAACTTCTAGACTCCACGGGGTGTAAATTCAGTCATGTGACTTATTTGCACATTGCATTAATAAAATGTCCAAATTAACTAACAATTAAACTACATCAAAGTAAATAAAACAATTAGGACCCTAAACAGTTTCACCATGGTAAAAAAAAAAACACCACAGAACCCTAATAAATAATTATTACATAGTTCTCATCTTTAGTTTGTTTTTTATATTTTCATTTACTATTAACGCAATATGTTTTGTTTGAATTTGTTAATTTGTTTCATTTTGTTTTTGATTAACGTTAATCTTTTTTTAGTTATGTTCCTTTTTACCTTAATTATATTTTATTGTTTTGATGGTGGTTAGCTGAGTCAATTAGACACAGGCACCAGATGTTGTAATTCATCTTTCACACATGGGCTATAAGGGACCTAGTTGCTCCATGTGCCTGACCTCCTAATGGTACCTCAGTTCCCTTCCCCCTTCCATTCCCAATGGTTTGATGTGTTAAGGCACTAAATCTGTTTCTGTAGTGGTTTTAATTTTTGTTATATACAACCTTTGGCTTTGTTTTGCTCTGTTTCTTTAAATAGTTTGAACTTTTGGAGTTAGTATTTCTGCTTTTAATTTTGTATTCTTTAGATTTTTAAGTTTAAATTTTGATTCTGTAGAAGATTTAATATAATATTGAATTCTATAATAAATTAAATGAAACTATAAATCAGTTTGGTCTTGAGCCAGGTTTTGATGGTTTCCCTCATTTGGCATTGCCTTTGGACCTAAATAACCAACATTTATTTATTTATTTATTTTAGATTTTTAGACTATTTATAGTCCACAAGTGTTGTAGAATCATCTAGTTACAGCATCTGAGGGCAATTACCTAATCGAGAGGATTATTACAATACCCAAGTAAAAACTGAAAATGGGAGCAAGACACAAAACAAATACAGAAAATTAAATGAAAACAACCTGATATCAAACACTAAGCAGGTAGCTCAGATAACAAGGCTAGAAGAACTTGTCCTGCTTTGCTAGACCTTTGCTAAATTATGCCTGAAATGTCTGCGTCTATAGCAAGAGAAAGAAAGTGTATCTGTATCCTTTTCAGTGTTTGAATCTTCCTAATATAAGGTTAACACTTAAATTGTCTTATTTATAGTAATATTGGATAGTAATATTGGAGGTCGTACCTGAGTTAGATGTTTTTAGGTTGTGTAATTTCTGCAGACTGTACATAGTGAGCCTTTCTTTAGAATGACAAAAAAAGAGCTGAAGTGACCAATTATAGATAAAAATTCTACACCTTTTTGCTAGTGCTTCTCTTTAGATATTATTGATTGCAACAAGTTCTTGGCCAGGTTTTCAAAGACATTGACTTAAGTTTTATGTACTGGGCTTTGCACACTATTGTCCAGTAGTTCCTGGTTTTAACTCATTCTAGTCTAGTCTAGGTTGAAGATTTAATCATTTGGTCCTATCTTTATCTTTCCCTTGTGGCCTGCCAATTTTATCTGTGACAAAGAGACACAACATATAGCTGCTTCTTACTGAAACAAGAACAATTGCTTTAAAAGAAAATCACGGCCTTGATTCCATTTATAGCTAAACCTCTCATTTGATTTGTAGGTTTTGGAAAAACCTTTTATACTAGATGTTATCATGCTGTTTATATTACTTCCTCTGTAGCCGTTGCAAAACTCCACTACATTAAAATGTTATTTTGTAGTTTCCATATTTGAAATATCAGCACTATTCATGTTTGAGTTATGAAGCAATCAGCTTCTTCAAATAACCTAATGTAACACAGAGCAACATTCAGATGTGTTTATACAGTTCCTGTTTTAAAAACTCATCCTCCCTCCAACAAAACTGCATCATTCCTCATTCAAAATCCTCCTTCCTACCTCTTTCAAAAATGGCATCCATCCTCCGACAATACTTCCAGTGCTCGCAGAAAATTTCCATCTTCCTCCTAACTCTTTTCAAAATGGCATGGCATCTATCCATTTTTACATGGATTTGTTTTAAACTTATTTTTGCTATCATTATGCATTATGGTGCTGTGCTTATACAGTATGTATAACATTACATGTAATGGGCATTTTACAAACTGTGTTTGTACATCATAAATGATTTAACGTGTAAAAGAATTGCTCCATTCCTTCACATTTAAAGCATTGTTTATTTCCTTTTCCTCTGTTTTAAATTTGGAGTGGGACATTGTGCATTTTGGGGTGGTGATGCATTTTCTACAGTTTTAATCATTTAGAAAATAATCCATCCATCCATCCATCCATCCTCTTCCGCTTATCTGGGGTCATGTCACGGGGGCAGCAGCTTAAGCAGAGAGGCCCAGACTTCCCCTCCCCAGCCACCTCCTCCAGCTCTTCCGGAGAATCCAAGGCCGTTCCCAGGCTAGCCAGGAGACATAATCCTCCAGCGTGTCCTGATCTTCCCAGGGCTTCCTCCCAGTTGGGCGTGCCCGAACACCCTCACCAGGGAGGCGTCCAGAGGCATCCTGATCAGATGCCGAGCCACCTCATCTGACTCCTCTCGATGAGAGGGTAGCGGCTCTACTCTGAGCCCTCTCCAGATGACTGAGCTTCTCACCTTATCTTTAAGTGAAAGCCCAGACACCCTCATGGAGGAAACTCATTTCAGCCGCTTGTATTCGCGATCTCATTCTTGGTCACTACCCATAGCTCATGACCATAGGTGAGGGTAGGAGCGTAGATCGACTGGTAAATTGAGAGCTTTGCCTTACGGCTCAGCTCCTTTTTCACCACGACAGACTGATGCAGAGCCCGCATCACTGCGGATGCCGCACCGATCCGCCTGTCGATCTCACAGTCCATTCTTCCCCCACTCATGAACAAGACCCCCGAGATACTTGAACTCCTCCACTTGGGGCAGAATCTCCCCCAACCCAAACATAATAATTGTTCCCATATTTCAATACAGAAAATATACAAGTTTTAAAATATTGCTAAATAAATACCTACCATAAGCTGGAATGTTTAATATAGTTTGTTATATTGTAAAATGATTATAAACAGCATCTTTCACAGCTACTGCAATAACTTACATTTGTACAGGAGAATGTGAACTGAATAGAATTCTATTGATCATCCATTTTCTAATCCAATTATCAAAATTGTGACGAGTGCCACATTTGAAAAGAGTATTATATTCTCAAGGCTGCTTTGCCCAATTGATAGAGGATGCTGGGGCCACTGGGACCAATATCCCCAGCATTAGACATGAGCCTTGATGGGGTGCTTGCAGTCATGCAAACACCACAATCATACAATGTAGAGTTTATGATGTGGAAGGTTACTGAACAAGCAAGTTAAAATGATTCAATTGATTTTTATCCATTTAGCATTCTCCTTACAAAAGTAAGCCTTTCTAGTACATTGTGAAGGGTTTGCTTCTCCTTTAAAATGTGACAGTTTTCATTTTCCAGCTTCGAATTTGATAATTATTTTAGAAAATGAATGGATTGATCATTTTTATTCACTAAGTGTTCTTCTGCAAATCTGCAGCACATTCTGAAGGTTGCTGTTCATAATTGGTTTACCCTATGTAAAATGCTGTATTAAATACTCCCCATTACAAACACACTTTTCCTTGACCATATTTTACACTTGAATAGGATGAGCTTTTACTTGAAACATAGGAACAGTTTTTATGAATGATTAAAATAGTAAAAAAAATGTCACTGCCTGAATGTGCAATGTACCACTCCAGTTTTAAATGGTAGGAAAAGGAAATATGAACAATGTTTTAGATGTCAAGTAAGAAAAAATCATTGTTTTACACTCAGGGCTGAGCAATGCCGGTCCTAGAGGGTTGCATTGGCTGCAGGTTTTATTCAACCCAGTTTCTGAATTTGAAGCTGATTCTCACCAAAACAGATCTTTTACTTCATGGCCTGCTAGTGTTTTAACTCAAACATGTCAGTTCATTCTTAAATCATAGATTTTTTTCCTTTCTAATGATACATGTATCTCCCAGGTGATGTGAAGTCTAAAACTGAAGAGTAATTTTAAGATCTCCACTTTCTCTTCAGAGTACTTAATTAACCAAATAGTGAATGATGAATACCCACGGGTGGGAAATTGAGAAAAACTAGATGAAGAACTGCTGGTCCCTTTGTCATTTGCATCTTCTTACTATAAACAGCACTCTTAACACTAGAATTACCAAAGCCTCACGAAAAGCTCTGCAGTCTACTTGTGAAGATAAATAAATAAATCAAGGTAATAACATTCATCTGGCTTTTATATAAGTAACATATAAATGTTTTTATATAAAGACCATCACAAAACATAATCACAAACAGGGCTTTGCACAATACCTTAGCGAGCTCTGAAGCCCTCTTTTCTTTGAAGGACAGGTGTGTGGCAGACTGACTGGCAGATGACGAATGACCTGCTGCTGCATCCAAGCGGTGCCATCTTTCGCCTTCTACGCCTGCTGCAGCTGCAGAACCCTTATCTTCATCTGAGTTCAACTCTGTTATAGCACATCTTTATTTGAAAACTAATAGTTTCACATTGGGACGAGCATAAATGTGACTGAGAGAATAAAACTGAATAAAAAAGAAAAAGGCTAACCTTTACAAGTACCATACATTTACACCAGCTGTTACAGACTCAAACTAAATGTAAGTTTTTATTGTATAATAGTAACAATAAGGGCAGCTCACTACTCAAAACGTTTATTTTGTGATCGACAAGGCTCGAACCTGTAACCTGTTCATTATGGAGTCAGCCGTTCTTACTGCTGTACTACCAAATCAGGCGTGACAATGATTATACACTAACCCGATTATCTTTTCTTAGTTATAGTCTTGAATAAAAGCACACTTGTTTTATTATACTTACACATTTTGTGAAAGTGCTTATTTGATATTTTTATCGTTAGTACTAAAGCATGGAAAAAGTTTGTCTTTTAGGTATTTTCTGTCATGCTACTCTTACATGCAGTAGATCTTTGTAGACACGGAACACAAATGAAATGCATGTGCTCCAAATACGATATTATTTACACTACAGCTCCAGGTACTACCTCACTCCCAGATAAACGAGGCTTGAGCTGGGAGAGGTTTTGCCATTTCTACAGTGGTGGGAAGGATGGTATAGCAAGCTGCTTACAGCTTGTGCATATCAACACATTTACAAAACAAAAGATGTTGATGGAGAGGTGCGAAGGGATTTAAGACTGGGTTTATGAGTTTTTTTGTAGGCTTTGGTAATTCTAGTGTTAAAACAATGAATACAGCTGTTTAAGACTAAAATAACCAATTTAGGTTCAAAATCTTAACAAGCGAGACAACTAATATGAAGCAGAAAAATGTCACATAATAGCAAAAGTGCTTCATCAGCAATGAATGATTTCCTATGAAGCAATTGGCTGGAACAAACACCTGAAGCCACTGCAGGCCCTCAAGATCAACATGCTCAGCCCTGATTTAAAGGGTCTGATTCTTAAATAGCAAATTAATTAAATGAAATTAAATAGTAGCAAAAACTACTCACTAATTAAGAAAAAAGTAGCCACTGTGGCTCTCCAGAACTGAGTTGGCCACACTGCTTTCAATCATTTATGTTTTACAAAATCAAATTATAAAAATGCTGATTATAAATAATGTCATAAGTAAAGAAGCATAATATGTAATGAGGCTTTGGTGTGGAGAACTTTCAAAGAAAGTTTAAAGGGATCAAAGTTTGTGATTGGCTCTCTAAAATATATTCCTGCCCATTTAAAATGATTGACAAATGTCATGCCCCTTTTAAAGCTCATAGCCTGTAGTTTTTTGGTTTTTGGGGTGCATAGAAGTATTGTCGGAGGACAGATGCCTTTTTGAAAGAGGCAGGATGGAGATTTGAATGGGAAATAATGCTTTGTCACAGGGAGGAGGATGTCTTAAAAAGGACACAGTCATTCAGGCCATCATATGACTTCCTATGTGCTGTTTACCATGGTGGAGCCAGAATCAGCAACATGGGACATAGAAAGAACACATAAATCAACTCTCCCTTGTTTATATGGATTTCATTGGTTATATTGTCAATACCAGTCATAGGTTGTATTGCAAATCAATGGGT
>NW_024385030.1:0-12500 GCF_016835505.1 Polypterus senegalus
CAAACCGGTTATAGCTTAGCATGCGTATGCTTAAATGTTTTTAAACAAGTCCTACAAATACTGTAAGTAATTAAACAAACATGAAACTCAAACGATTATGACAGCACAATCCGCTGTGAGATTTGAACTAGTTACTGTTCAAATGCCACTGTACTTGCATTCAAGTGTACTGTCATTTCACGAGCTGAACCAATGTGGTATACAAAGAGATCCTTAACAAATAATTATTGGTATATTTTCCTCAGTTTAAAAAGATTTAATTTTCTTTTAATAAAATTTTAAGGCAGTTCTTCGCCCTGAGCCTGGGTGTTTGCTAGTGTGTGTGTGTGTATATATATATATATATATATATATATATATATATATACTGTGTCTGTGTGTATGTATATATACGTCAACCTATGTGACATGGCTGTAACTCTATTCCAGCCACTTGATTCATTTTGCGTGGAACTATTCTCATTATCTTTGGCTTTTAGTGTTGTCTGTCAAACGCAGATGGAATGAGTTTAAGCAACTTTCTATCAACCATATGTTATGTTTCTATTGAGTTTTAAAATAGAACAGCTCCCATTTATCAGTTGTAGGCATGTCTCTGTGTGTGTGTGTAGTGAGGATGTACGGCCCTGGAGCACTTAATGGGGAAATGGGTCAATCAGCACAGCACCAACATCTAAAGTCTTAGCCCATACATTTATATTACATAAGTAAATTACATGTATAAATAAATTATGTACTTTTTAACATCTTAGCCCAGGGAGAAAATGGAGGTCAAAAATTAAGGTTAGAAATGATAGAAGGGTGAGAGGATCATCATTGTAACCAGTGAAAGAGAGAATGGGCCCATCTTGTAGTGACCCAGGTATTGAACATGGAGTACCATTTTGGATAAGTTGATGTAAACCTCCAGAGTCAGTTGGAGAAGGGGTGATCAATTGTTTGAGCTTTTCTATCAATATCAAATAAAGAATTGAATACAAACCTGGACAGTATGCAAGTCCTTCCTTTAGCACAGGGATCCCCAACCCCTGGTCTGCGGCCCACTACCGGTCTGCGAGACTCACTCGGTGAAGGGCCACAGCAAAAAGGCTGCCCCTTAACTGAAGGCACTTATCAGAACAGTAGACAGGCGGGGCTTTGCAGCAGCGCAGAGAGGTGAGAGAGTATTACAACTAAGTATTTTTATGGTTCTGCCAGTTTCCCCATATGACACGAGTCTATAGAAATCTTGCTACTATGAAGTACATTCAGCAGCAGATACTTTCATTACAGCGAGGTGACCTTGAAATGCTTGAATGAATCATCCACAGAGCAGTTAGTTCTGTGGTTGCAGCTCATGTGCACATTTGCAAACGATCCCCAAACAGAAACATTGGAAAAAAAAATGTTCTTTCTTCAAACTTTCTTCGTACTCTTTTTTGTTTTTTTGCTGTTTTGTTTTCTGTGGTTTTCAGTGATACCTTTTGCTTATTGCTTATCAACATTTGAAAAACATCCATCAGAATTTAACTCATTGTCACCCTTCTATAGAAATGGCACACGAAAAGTGATAACAGTGTTAATGTTTGTGATGTGCAATCTGTTGGAATGACAAATGCAATGCATATGTCTTTGTTATTTGCAAAAAAGAAGACAAATCTCGGGTTGCAAACGTATGCGAACTGCTGCATTTGAAGACGCGCAAAAAGCCGTTTTTATGTGATTCAGTGATGCTCCTTCAAGAAATATTCCTATTAATGCGGCACTCATCCAAGAAAATGTGTGGTTTTTAAACTCTCTTGGGACCTCTGTCAACAGGACAACACACTGTGAGCCTGCTGTTTCCTTGCCCCGGCAATGGGTACAAACAATCTTACACAGATGCTGGCTACAATCTCGTTTCGCAATGCTCTTCAGTGTGAGCTCCGTATGGGATTACAAATAGTTCAGAAACCTCACAATATTAAGAAGAAGAGGAGGATGATTCGACTCTGATTGATAACTGTGCTGCCCACAACATACTTTCACATTCAGATAATGTTCATTAAATTCCTCCACCCAAATGCACAGCAGTGCTCAGCCATTGGTTTTGGGCATCATTCGCACCCTGAAAGTGTTATTGCAAGGAAATGCTGAGAAAAATTCTGTCAGCATAACTTGTAGGCAGGGAGATATTAAAATTAACACGAAAGAAACTATTAAAGCTGCTTCCATTTCCAACATCCTATCTTTGTGAGGAAGTGTTTAGTGCAGTGACAGCAACCAAAAGCGAGATTACAGAGTAAACTGAACATAAGCAACACGGCGTGTCACTGTCTTCCATCGTCCCCAGATGGAATCTTCTGGTTGCAGGAAAACAAGTTCAGGAGCTCACACTGATTCTGCATTATGGTAAGCTGTATAATTTCTCTTATTGATATTATAACTTAATAATAATAATAGAAATGTAATTTAAATTGTGTATAAAAACTTGTCCCTGGAAAAATTTGCTTCTAGGAAGCGGTCCTTGAGTGTCAAAAGGTTGGGGACCACTGCTTTATGCATACACACACTTGGACTGAACTAATTTGTCTCGTCACTCAACCATATCTGCATGTGCTTTGGGATGTGATTATCTCTTCTGCCTCAGTTCATCAGAGCCACATCCACTCTGTGGATTCTAGTTAGTGATGTACCTGTTGACACACACTTGTTGGTTCTGTTGTGTTTAAGTCACAAATAAAGTACTCTGATTAGGTTGGGTGGGTTCAAGTTAATGTTATGACTAAATGCAATATAATAACAAAAAAAGTCTCTAAAAACAGTAGCCAAATTGACAGCAGTGTGGTCTTTGCTTATACAAATTTCCCCTCAAGAAAGGCAGCAAACAATTTTCTTTCCTCTGTACAATTTTGCAGAGTCAATTCTTTGTATTGCCACAGCAAGAGCTAGTAGTTAATGCAATTTCAGCACAGCAGGTCATACTATAGAATCAACACACAACTGACTGAGTCCTGGTATGTTGGACTCAGTTTTACTTTTCATAGTTTGCCAACACTCACATTTTTGCCAGATCAATGTTAAAATTAAATTGAATGCAAACTGTTTAAATTATTTAAACCTAAGTATTGCTACCTGTTACCTTTTCCCTTTACTACTCTTTGGCATGAACAACAAAGTGGTTGTAACCTTACTTGTGAGTTAAGTCTCATAACAAATTATGATTACATTTTAAAATACTTTCTTTCTCTTAGCCAGACTCTTTGGCTAATTTTATATGTTTATGATTAAATAGTATTGCATGTGTCATTTTTAGTTTCAAGTTCCCTTAGATAAAGGCTTTTGCTGAATAAATAATAATCATAAAGACTGAAGTTGAGGTATGGCTGCCTTACAGTGTCGGCGGTGCTAGGTTTGACGTCTGTGTGGAGTTTCCTGACCTCTTCAGATTTTTATTGCAAAATAGGTTAATTGGTAATTCCAAAATGTCTCTGTGGGTATTTTCATGAAAGCCAGAGTCTACGAAAAAACTTGTAGATCTGTCACACCTTAAAACACTTTGCACCTCTTCATCAGCATTTTATGTCCTTTAAATGTGTTGATAAGCAGCAAACAGCAAGCAGCCTGCTATCAAAAGCACAGTTTTCTCAGCTCAAGTCTGTTTACCTGTGTGTCAGTTGCTTAGTGTTTTATAGAGTGAGAGGTCAAGCAAAATGACACCTTTTATAAATACTATATCGTTATTTGGAACACTTGCATTTCATGTGTGTTCAGTGTCTACAACGATCTATGTAAACTGCGCGTTACAACAGAAGCGTTTTCATGATCCCAACTAAATTTGAGCATTCCCATGTAGAACCATCTGTCGGTAAACAGACTTGAGCTGAGAAAATTGTGCGGGGTTGGGGGATGTGATAGCAGGCTGCTGGCTGTTTGCTGCTTATCCACACATTTACAGGACAAAAAGACGCTAACGGAGAGGTACAAAGCGTTTTAAGGTGGCTCTGGTAATTTTAGTGTTAAGCAGGTTTGAGCATGTTATGTTATAATTTTATAATGTTAGTAAGTACTCAAACATTGTTATTGATGTTTTGATATCATGCAGTAGTCAAGTGTGACAGAAGTCTGTCATAGCAGTGTTCCAAATGTGTAATGGATATTAAAAGATAATAAAACTATATTTAAAACAAGGTGATTTCACAGGGTGTGCACAGGTGAGCACTTGATCTGCTGAATAAGGCTAAGGTGTTGGTTTTCTACACTACTTTGAAGTCACGGTCCACCAACTGCAAATACTTTCCGTAGTCCATGCTTGGAGATCGCATCCAAGCTCATTATATTAAAAAAAATTCAAAGAATTCATAAACTGTTCAACCGGGTACAGATTTATATCTGTGGATCTTTAATGTAGCAAACTCTTCCGGTGGGTAGGGACTCAAAAATGAAAAGGAACACAATCAAAGGAAGATCCCTGTATGGTACTATGTACTATTTCTGGCCAAACTAGTGCATTCACACAGAGCCTTAAAGAATGTGCATTTGCAAAGCTTGTTAAACATTTGTGAAAGTGCATCCCATAGTTTTCTGTAAGTGTGGTCAGTTACTTCCAGATGCCATCTTCTGGTTAAAATGGTGCAAGTACAACAGAAAACATTGTCTCTTTTATGCTGTGTCTGCAGTATGCAAGTCCTCACTAAAATAGCCGGAAGTCATCCAGTTACCAATATTTTATGAAAGAAAACTGGTTCATCCACGTTTGTGTCAGCTTTTATCCCACCACATCTGAGAATTCCCTGTAAAACAGCATCCGATCGGGGTTTGGCGGGGTAGGGAGGTGTTCTGGGAGCGTGATCGTGAGTGAGAGAATAAAACTAAAAATAGGACCTAACTTTGACAAGTACTATACATTTACAGCGGCTGTTACAGACGCAAATAAAATGTATGTTTATATTGTATAATATTAAAAATAAGAGCATCTCTCTCAAAACGATAAACTTGAGAAGCTGCCAGCATCCATCCGGAAGCTCTTGATTGGACAGGCAGCAGTTCTTAGCATTGTACCATAAACTGTCGTATCATCTGCCTACCGTAACCTGCTTTCTTTTTTCTTCGTTTATGTTCTTGAATAAAAGTGTACTTGTTTACGTTATACTTGTACCTTTTGTGAAAGTGTTAATTTGATATTTGGACTTCAGGCTTCACACGTTATACAGTCACGTCATGATTACAACTGCATAAAGGTATGCAAATGAATATAATGTTGCATTAGTGCAACAACGCTATCAAGTGTACAATACAGGTTATAATATGAACTATTCCAAATGCCATATATACCTAAGTCTCTCTTTATTTTGTCAGTCTTGGCTTTGATATTATGGATTAGAAGGCATATACTAATTCAGCGTGAGCAGGAACACTCAAGAACAAAACTGAATAAAAAAAATTCACATCCACAGTCATTCTCAGTCTCTCACAACACTCACATCCACATCCACAGTTTTCCCAGTCTCGATTAGCTACACGAGATCTGACATAGTTTTCAAATAGAGAGGGTGTAGCAAAACAAGATGGTACCATGTCTTTGTTTGAAAATGGCATCAGATCAGGCACTTGGTGTGTGGAAGCTTGAACGTGAGTGAGAGAATAAAACTGAAAAAAAACTTGATTGGAGGGCAGCAGTTCTTAGCATTTGCACAACACAAGCTGTTGTATCAACCGCCTACCGTAACCTGCTTTCATTTTTCTTCAGTTAAATTCTTGAGTAAAAGTGCACGTTTTGTTATACCTGTACCTTTTGTGAAAGTGTTTATTTCACACTAGCCAACCCGCGGTGTAGCATACCAGGGCTGTGGAGTCGGAGTCGAGGAGTCGGAGACAATTTTGGGTACCCGGAGTCGGGAGTCGGCAAAAAGTTAACCGACTCCTACTAAATTTAAATGGGAATTAAAAAAGTAAGTTGAAATGTCCCAATTCACAAACAGTCATAATGAACCACTTCTCTGCTGTAAGAATAAAGCCCAATGCATGCAGTGCATACATAATGTTACCGAAAACGAACATGTCAAGCATGAAGCATGCTTTTCATTGACTGTATGCGTCACTATATGGGATGTAATGCACAGGTAAGGTGTGGCACCGCTTTCCATTGTGTCGTGTTCCACTGTTACAGGGAACTGTGAACCTAGCCTAAAGCCCCCCATACATTTACAGATGCACTGCCGATTTTTCAGGCCGTTTAACGAGTCATCACGTGTCAAACGCCTGAAAAATCATCTGGTGTGTTCTCAGCTTTGTCGGCTCCTCTTGAAGGGGCGGAAGGAGCCGAGAACACAGATCTCTCTACCTGTCTCCAGCAGAGGCTCCTTCTGCTCATCAGCTGTCCGTGAGTGACACAATGCACTAAACTTCCGGCTGGCTGACAGAGGAGACAGCCACTGCAGCAGACAGAGGCATCACATTACTTTGGATGGGGGCGGTGGTCGAGATTTTCGCAAGCTGGATCTGCCGTCCATGTGGACACCCGCAATCACGGCCGCCAATCAATTGCCGAATTGTACATGCACATCGGTCGGTGGCAAAATCAGCCACGGATCGCTGCGTGTTAGGGGCCCTTAACTCGCTGATAATTAGGTAAATGTTTTTGCAGGACTAGAACACTTGTATAAGTGAAGGGAATAAACAAACTTTAAACCTGACTATGGGATTCAAACATGATTCATGATTTCCTTTAACTATAACTGTATTCCAAGTTTAATATAGGTTTTCCAGATATTGTTTTTAGTTCATATAGTTAAGCTTTTTTTTGTTTTAAAAGTTAAAACTACCAAAGAATGTGGTTTGTATTTTTGAACTAATACATTTCCTGTTCCTGATTTTTATGCCTGCTATTACTATCCAGACACTTGTTTAAAAAAAAAAAAAAAAATAAACAAAACCTTGTTTTCATTGTGTTTCTTTAATCTGGCATTATAGTAGAGTGTTGGCTTCCTAGCCAGTAGTTCTGTGGTGAAATGACATGTATGTTGCCTTCCTTTCCTTCAATGGATGTAGAAAATACATTAGCATAGTATATACATACAGAGGAGTCGGAGTCGGAAGATTTAGAAACTGAGGAGTCGGAGCATTTATCTACCGACTCCACAGCCTTGTAGCATACGCCGGATAATTATTTATTGATGTGTGAACACTTCCTGAAAGACACAGTTGTCCAAATGAGGAGGGTTTGAGGATACAACTGTCAGTGAATGAAAAGATGGCACTCTGTAGAGAGCAACATCCAATTGTCCGTGACTGAAAACAAGTTTTGGCAGATACAGACATATCTTTTTGAAAGTTTGGCCCTGTGCCTTATTAATTGTCATTGCAAACGCCAATCTAACAGGAAATTGTCTGCATGTAAAAGTAAAAGGCAAATTTGAATTTGAATCTTTTTACCCTATAAAGCTGCAGCACTTCACTCGAAGATAAACACTGAGCACTGAGAAACTTCTTTGTGAATTGAACTGCGGTGGCTAGCAGGCTGTTTGCTGTTATCAACACATTTACAGGACCGGAAGGTGCGAACAGATTTAAGGTGGGCCAGATTTACGAGTTTTCTCGTAGGCTCTGGTAATTTTAGTTTTAAGGGAAAGCCCAGACACCCTGCAGAGGAAACTCATTTCAGCTGCTTGTATTCACGATCTCATTCTTTCGGTCACTACCCATAGTTCATGACCATACAGTAGGTGAGAGTAGGAACATAGATCGACTGGTAAATTGAGTGCTTTGCCTTTATGACTCTGCTCCTTTTCACCACGACAGACCCGATGTAGAGCCCGCATCACTGCAGGCGCGCCACGATCCTCCTGTCGATCTCATGCTCCCCCGAGACACCAAGATACTTGAACTCCTCTACTTGGAGCAGGATCTCACTCCCAGCCCTGAGAGGGCACTCCACCTTTTCCAACTGAGGACCATGGTCTGGATTGGGAGGTGCTGATTCCCATCCCAGCTGCTTCACACTCGGCGAACCGATCCAGAGAGCTGAAGATCATGGCCTGATATAGCAATCAGGACATTATCTGCAAAAAGCAGTGACCAAATCCTGAGTCCACCAAACCAGACCCCCTCAACACCCTGGCTGCACCTAAATGTTTTGTCCATAAGTTATGAACAGAATTGGTGACAAAGGGCAGCCCTGGCGGAGTCCAACTCTCACTGGAAACGGGTTTGAATTACTGCCGGCAATGCGGACCAAGCTGTGACACCAGTTGTACAAGGACCGAACAGCCCTTATCAGGGGGCCCAGTACCCCCCCCACAGGATTCCCCGAGGGACACAGTTGAATGCCTTTTGAGGCAAAGCACTCAATTTACCAGTCGATCAAAGTCCACAAAATACATGCAGACTGGTTGGGCAAACTCCCATGCACACTCCAGGACCCTGCTAAGGTTGTAGAGCTGGTCCACTGTTCCATGACCAGGAAGGAAACAACACTGATCCTCCTGAATCCGAGGTTCGACTATCTGACGGACCCTCCTCTCCAGGACCCCCAAATATACTTTTCCAGGTAGGCTGAGTAGTGTGATCCCTCTGTAGTTGGAACACACCCTCCGGTCTGCCAATCCATAGGCACTGTCCCTGATGCTGCATGGGCTCTGAAAAAGTAGCTTTTTATTCTTGTTAAATATTAATAAGCACTAAAATGAAATACTTTATTTTATTATTAACATTCTTCTTTGTTAATCATTCATTTTCAAACTATTCTAAAAATGATGGTAGATCCAATAAAGTTAATACATTGCACTGTCAGCAGACCTGAAGAAAGAATGAGAGATTCTTTGCAGACTGCTTTTGTAGAAATGTTGAAAGGGGGAGGCTTTGAATTGGTGTAGACACAGAAAAGGAAAGCAGTGCCTGTTGGTAGAGACAAGAGAAATATCTCTTAGCAGGAGCACTATGAAGTAGATGGGTGAGACTGAAGTGCAGCCAACAATGAAGACCCAGGTTTAGCTGCTGTGCAGTCAGTGGTTCTTCCAAGGGCCACTTTTTTCCCCAGCTTTATTTTTTTTTTGTGCTCCCTTGTGTATCATTGGGCAGCTTCTAGTATACTATACCATGATTTGAGAATCACTGGTTTAGAATAATATACAGCAAAAGGCATAAAAACAACTTATCCCTGTTCACTCGGTGGTACAAACGCATGGCGGGAGATGTATAATTACGTAAAATGACAGGAATTCATATAGTATGATTCTTCAGATACAAGCCAATGTATAAAAGCACCTTTTTTTTTTTTTTTTTCTTCCCAGCTGATTTTTTTTTTTTTTTTTACTTAAAACTGTAGCAAATGAGGTTTGATGCAGATGCTATTGTCTTCACTTGTATGTATTGCTGAATGTAACCAGTGGCATGCATAGTGTTGCAATAAACTCCATCACAGGTGAGCTAGATCAGCAGCTGGTTTCTTATTTGAACAGAAGAACACACTTCTTGTAATTCCTGTGTTCTAAGTGTTCATCCTAAGCCTTGCAATACTGGAAATTTGCAGTGGGTATAGAAAAGAATCACCCCCTTTGAAATATTCCCATTTTTTTGCTTTGAAACCTTAAATGAAAACACACACAAAAAATGTCTTTCCAGCTTAATCAGTGCAACCTATAATAATAATAATAATAAATTTTATTTATAACGCACTTTTCATTGACAAGATCTCAAAGTGCTACAACAAAAGCAATAACCACAAAATTTCAAAGTTTAAAAGACTAGATTAAATCAACAATCTCAGCAATTCATTTAATTCAGTGTTTTCATTTAAGGTTGTAAAGCAAAATAAATGGGAATATTTCGAAGAAGGTGATTTTTTTTTTCTATACCAACTGTATATCTGATGGGTAGGGGAAGAGACTGAGTGATGACTCAACAGAGCCATCAGGTGTCTCTCAATCTTCAGTTAGTGGTGGATTTTCATGCCATTATACCTTTATCAACTCCTTGAGCTCCTATGTCATTTTCAAATACAGTAGGCTGTTTTAAGTTTAAGATCATGACGCTTTACATCCCAGTGGTTCAGTTAATTTTAAATTAGTTTCAATAATTTGCGGTTTGTAAATTATTAACATATATTACATCAGGCATGTCAAACACGTGGCCCTTAACAGAAATCCGTGCTGCCCACATAACAGATCCTAGTTAGCACTAGACTTGTACAAAATGATTATTATCGTTTGTGGTTGAATCATTTTGCACCTCCAGCATTACTTATTGACTTTTCTTGCTTCTGCCTTCTGACAAACGCGTGTTTTCCCATGGCATTAAGGTACTGGAAACGTCATCTGCTAGTATAGTTGTAGTTGTGGCATCAGCTCTTTGATACCATAGGCATGACAATGCCCCCCACCCTTCCACCACCTCATAAGCCTTGACCAAAGTTAATGAGTCGTGACCTCTCAACTGAAGTGCTAGGTTGCAGCAGCCTGGCAGGCTACACTACTAGCTGGTCTGCTGAGACTGGCCACTGGGCAGAACTGACCATCATGAGTAGTAATAGCTCGCATATTTTTACGTAATGGAGCGCGAGATCGACAAGCAGATCAGTGCGGCATCTGCAGTGATGCGGGCTCTGCATCAGTCTGTCATGGTGAAAAAGGAACTGAGCCATAAGGCAAAGCTCTCAATTTACCGGTCGATCTATGTTCCTACCCTCACCTATGGTCATGAGCTATTGGTAGTGACTGAAAGAATGAGATTGTGAATACAAGCGGCTGAAATGAGTTTCCTCCGCAGGGTGTCTGGGCTTTTCCTTAAAGATAAGGCGAGAAGCTTAGTCATCCGTGAGGAACTCCACTGCTCCTCCGCATCGACAGGAGTCAGATGAGGTGGCTCGGGCATCTGATCAGGATTCCTCCTCGACGCCTCCCTGGTGAGGTTTTCCGGGCACGTCTAACCCGTAGGAGGACCCGGGGAAGACCCAGAACACGCTCGAGGGACTATGTCTTTCAGCTGGCCTGGGAACGTCTCGGGATTACCCTGGAAGAGCTAGTAGAAATGGCTGGGGAAAGGGAAGTCTGGGCATCTCTGCTCAAGCTGCTTCCCCCGCGACCCGATCTCGGATAAGCAGAAGAGGATGGATGGATTGATATTTTCACGTTTTTTTGCTCTAGTTTTATGTAATTTTGTGCTAGTATTGTAACGAACAGTTAGTGCAGACTATAGTCGAAGATCTGAAGTGGACGTGAGAAGTTGGTGAGTTGTTTGTTAACAAATTTTTCTGATTTTGAGTTTATAAAATTAGTGTAGGTTAGGGGGCTTTTTGCATATTGACTTATTTTACAATATAAACTTTGAAGTGAACTTAGTAAAGTAAAATTTTATTTTTGGAGGATTTGTTTTCCAACTTGAATTGCTGAGCAATGAATTCAGTGAGCGTTTTCGTGATTTTAGTTCACACGAACGGGTCTTTGCGCTGTTTACGTCATCATACTCTTAAAACGTTGAGAATACGCCTGAGAATATCCAAATGGAATTGATTGAACTGTAGTCAGATTCTATTTTGAAGGGAAAATACAACAAAGTTGGTGTGCCAGGCTTGTATGCTTACCTGCCACCCTTGTATGTGCAGATCTGTAAGTTGGCATCGAGAGTACTGTCTATGTTCGGAAGCACTTACATTTATGAGCAATTTTTTTGTTAATGAAAGCTACCAAAACCCCATATCACTCAGGACTTGCTGTCGAGCACCTGTCATCCCTCAAAAGTTGCAGCTGCACAAGATTTCAATCCTGATATTGACTAACTGGTTACTAACAAGAGATGCCAAGTGTTGTGACAAAAGAAATACATCTCAGACTGTAAGACTCCTATATAAGGACCTAGCTAAGAGGGTAAGACTCTAATTGTACGGAGATTGTAAGGAAATAAATTGCTTTTCTTTAAACTTTAAGTGTAACATTTTTTAAAGTTTTAAGTATTGGAAAGAAAGCTACAATAACTTTGTATCATAGTGTAATAGTATAATCGTATTTGTTACAGTGTGTATGACAGTCGAAGCAGCCCACCAATGGTAGTGTGTCTGACATGCCTGTATTACGTCATTGTCCTTTTATTGATACATTTAAAGCATTTCTGTAAAGTAAGTAATAAAGCATTATGCATTTTTGTCCATTTCCCATTAATGGAAATTTTAGCACACGCTCTGACTGAAGTACAAAATTGCATTGCATTTGTCCACAGAATGAAACTAATTCATGACTCAAGTCCCACCTGTATTTTTATTTATGAAATAGTAAATCCTTTTCTCCTACAGGTGCACATTAAAATTGTCAGATTGTAATGTGCATAGATTAGGTAGAAGCTTTGATAATTCTCATTGCTGAAAGCTTGTATATTGTTAAATTTAGAAAGGAAGAGCACCATTGTCGAAGGGTAAAGTTTGTGGGAAATTGAGACAGCTGGGGATTTTGCATCTAAATGTCTAAGAACCATATCCTCCACTGGTAAGAGGATTCTGAAAGTCAACAACTGTCAAGAAATATAAAAAGTTGAGGGTGGGGGCAAATCCATTA
>NW_024385030.1:17500-23170 GCF_016835505.1 Polypterus senegalus
TAAAATTTAGGCCAAAGGATTATAAAGGGGCCCACCATTGTCGGTCCGGGGCCTTTTTTAAAATTTTTTAAAACAAAAAAAGGTAACCCCTAAACAAACATAATGGTTTTAATTAAAAAAGGCTTTAAAAATTTTAAATTAAAATTTTAAAAAAGGAAAATTTTGCAATTTAAAATCAGTTATATTTTTTCCTTATAGGTCCAATATAAATTAAAATAAATAAAAAAAATCATATAAATTTTTGAACTGCCGTAAGATTTCCTTTTTTAAAAAGAGAAATTATTTTTTTTAAATTTTTAAACGCAAACATTGAACCGGGAAATTTCCCCGTTTTTAATCAATTAAACGCTATTTACGCTTTACTGGGGTGCTCTGTGATTGAGGGGACATTAAACTTTGTTAAAATGATATCGAAAAATACCAGTCGTCAGTTGTGTTATCATCAACAAAGAAACGTGGATAGTAAGATTTAGTAAAATATCAGTAATAATAATACATTGCTCGACACCCAGTAACACTTTACAAAGCCATTTAAAAGACAGCTCGTTAAAATAAATGTAGCAATCCATTGTCATGCTATAAGTGACAGCTTGCTCTTAAACATTTACACAGGTGGTTTTTCCTGGGAATAAAAAAGGGGAAAAATCCACGGAAAAGGTTTTGTTGTTGAACTCAAATTTCACCTCCGCCATGTGAGTCATTAAAACTATTGTAATGAAATATAGTTCTATATAAATAAATAAATAAATTTCCTATCACACCCACCCTTTCACCCCCTCTGTACATTGGAGAGGAATCTCATTTTCACAGCAGGTGCAATTATCCTATAAAACACACAGGAGTTCTGTGCACCGTTTTCATGGGAGATTAAAACTCATCAAATGTATTTAAAACTTTTAGCAGCCTGTGGTATTCCTCATCTGTAGTGGTCCATTACAAAATGAACACCAGGCAGTTAAATTGTGCACAGTTTCTTTAATAAGCCTATCAGACAGTCTTTTATAGCACTTTCATAGAGTGTGTCTCTTAATCCCTTCTAGCAGAGGAGACACTTATTTCCACAGCTCCTCTGCTTGTAAATTAATACTTTAATTACAAAACTGTCCACAGTTTATTTAAAGAGATTGAAGGAAGTCTTCTATATCACTTTTTTGTCTACTATGTCCTTACTCATCCACTAATTAAAAAAAAAAATCAAGCGCTTACACTGTCTTTTTTTAAGTATGTCTATGAAAATCGCTGTGAGTAGCCAGAAAAATGCTATATAAATGTAACATTATTATTATTATTATTATTATTATTTAGGTTTTTTAAAATCCAAATAAACCTGATAGGACTTCTTCCAAGATATGTGCCACACTAGGGTATCAACAATGTCAAACTGATTAGGTCATTTTGTGATCAGTTTGTTTAAAGTATATTAAGCAAAAATAAACTTTTCATCATCTTCTCATTTCTAATTTGGCATTTCAGGATACAGTATATACTGCAAATATACATTTAAATTGTAACCGCTGATAATTATTTACTCGTGCTTGCATTTTCCATAAAACAGCTTCAATATGTGCACAAAGTATAGGTGATAAAACACACAAATTCTGACATTAGCATGACTGTTGAAGGAAAAACATGTATTAGAAAGTATTCTATGGAGTTTTCATAAATTAATCATTATATACCTTTTGAGGTTTCTTGATATATTTTGTAATCAGGTTTTAAATTTTTTTTTTTACTGCCACTTCACAGATCAACAATCCCCAACATGGTCACTGTCAGAATAAGTCTAACTTTTTTCCTGTATCCATTAATACATTTTCCGGTTTCACTACCCATCTGAAAGAGTTGGCATCAGGTTGGGTGCACTTTTAAACTGTAGTAGTATGAGCGAGCATCAGTGTGGCAAGCACTAGACTGGCATTTCTTTCCGTCTCATTTTTGTCTTCTGGCCCAAGCCTGTAAATCTCTTTTGTAAATGGGTGGCTTGGATAGAGGACAGATACTAACAATTTTCAAGGCTATATTAAAACAATACTAAAAGATATTTGTGCATGTGTGTGTAGTGCCCCATGTTGTAAGTGTTAGATCCATTGAAGAAGTCAACTTAAACAAAGAAAATGTACATTTTGCAGGTTTGTTTGAAGTGTTTTACATTATAACCATATTATTAATTGCTGCGTGAATATAATTTTTTCAAGGGGATGACCTTTACTATTGTCAAAAAGACAAGCAGGCAACAGGAGGAATATGAAAGTTATTTGTTGAGTTTAGGAGACAAAGGATACTTGTAAAGAAGTTCATGCCAGTGCTATCGGTGTACATTCTGGAATTTATAAAACTGCTGATATTATTTCACAAAGATGTTACTGGCCTGGTTTTATGCTGACATTAAAATGGCTACATTTTCTGATAATTATAATCATTATTTGAATTAAAAGACTATAATTGTCAGAACAGAATCAATAAAATGTTTTAATATCTCAGTTGCTGTTTGTCAGACTCTTTAATTGACTTGTCCTACAAATGTGTATCAGTGGATATTTGGTACTTCATTTGACAAATAATATTAATTTTTCCAAGTCTCATATATTTCAGATAGATAGATAGAACTTTACTTGTCCTCTAAGGAAAAATGTGCTTCTTTTTTAACAGAGGCTGAATGAATAAATAAATTAATATTAATATAATGAAATAATCAGCCAATCCAATAACAATTGTCTAATGTTCATTCTGCAAGCAACAGTTGGGGCTCACAACTCTGACGCAAAAGCTCAGCTTTAGAAATGAGTGGAGAGAACAATGGGACACAACAGACTTGAAAGTGATGTAGAAGACTTTCATCAATCTTTTACCATGGATTTCAGATTATCCAGGGTTCATTTTGAAACAGCAGACAGGGTGCACACAAGCCCATGGATCTGCTCCAGCCATGGAAATGAGTGTATTTTTCGTTATCATTTTAACAAAGTTTACTGTCCGCCCTCAATCACAGAGCACCCCAGTAAAACGTAAATAGCATTTAATATCCCTGCAGCCTTAGAACGCAGACATCAGGACATGGCGCTGCAAGTGCGCGTGTTTACTAACAGATATGACAGCATTTTGCACGGAGCATGCGTTAAAACAAATTGATTAAGATCAGCGATTTTCAACGGTTCACATGTTCGTCGTAAGATTTTTTAAATCAGAATAGTTAAAAACGTCTTTGAAGAAATTTGACACAACATAAGTCTAAGACGCAGATTCTATACCATTTTGTAGGATTTTATATCATTATTATTAAAAATTATTGTTAAAAATTTGTATATAATTAATTTATATGAACCTTTACTTCAATAATATACACATTATGTTTGTATTGCATGTGCACCTTGCTGTGTAATTATTTCAATGAACTCGTGGTATTGTCGAAGCACATAGTGTCCCAATTCATACCCCACTCACGCAGCGGCTGAATTTGATCACGCATTCACAAGTATAATTAATAACAATAATAATAATAATGTTATGAATTCCTTACTTTTTATAGCGCCTTTCTTACTACTCAAGCAATTTGTAAAAATAAATAAAATAACAGAAAGGAAGCCCCCCGGACACAAACCAGTGATCATTTAACTGCGAGTCAGCAATCTTACTCCTACCACCACCTCTTCCTGTTAGATACGCGCATTATAATTTTGAACACTACTTTTTTTATTTTATACTGCCATAAACAACTTATATCAAAAAGGTTTTTTAAAAAGCCAATTTGAAGCAAAGAGGGTAAGTAATAACTATTTTCTTTTGTAAGTCAATCAAAATGCTTAAGCCTAAATAAAGATCGCCCTGTCAAAATAAGAGACTCTTTCACCTTGTTGACGTGAATCATCTTTAAATTAAATGCTGCCAATAAGGAATAATAGAAATCACCGCTGCTTTCTAACTTTGACAAACTAAAGTTTTATTGGGTGAAAAAAATGATCTTCCGTGACAGATACACTTAATCAGTAGTGTGTGCGATTACACGATTTGTGAGTTTGAGTGTTTGTGTTGTGTTGTGTACGCGCGTGCAGTGGTTTTCTCAGTTTTACAATAAAAACAGACATCAGTTATTTGTGAAGCAGGAATATTCTGATCATTGTGGTCCCTGATCACTGATAAACATTCAGAAGAAACAGCGCTATTCCAGTGTTTTCTCCATAACATCCTTTCAGCAAACAGGACTAAGTTCCTTGCTGAAACAGATCGCCCTTTAATGAAATGCTGCCAATACGGAATAACAGAAATCACCGGGCGGCTTTCGGTCAATGATAAACCAGCGCCTGTTGAGGTGAAAAATGGGAGGTACTGCGGTTGCTATCAATGCTTCCTGGTAACTCAGCTTTTGAGAAGAATCTGTTTTATGGGGTGAAAAAATAATTGCCCTTGACAGATACGCTTAATCAGTAGTACGTGCGAACCACGATTTGTGAGTTTGAGTGTGTGTGTGAGCGTGTACTTGCTTGTGTGTGGTTTTGTTAGTTTTACTATAAAACAGTTAAACATCAGTTATTTGTGAAGCGGGAATATTCTGGTCATTTTGATCCCTGATGAACATTTAAAGAAACCGAGCAACTGCAGTGTTTTCCTTCATAACATCCTTTCAGCAAATAGGACTAAGTTCCTTGCTGAAGCAGATCGCCCTCTAATGAAATGCTGCCAATACGGAATAACAGATATCACCGGGCGGCTTTCCACCAATGATAAACCAGCGTCTCATGAGGTGAAAAATGGGACGTACTGTGGTTGTGATTAATGTTTTCTGGTAACTCTGCTTTGAGAAGAATCTGTCATGGAGGGACAAGAGGGCGAGTGAGGCGGGTACAATGAGCCGGGGCAGGACGGAGCGAGGCGAAGAGGCGGGTATCTGTGTTAGTGTTTTAAATAATGAAAGAAAAAAAAGTGCTTTGAAATCGAGGACCCCCAACCAATAGGGCTTACGAAACAAAACGCGACAGACAGGCATATGCTACTTGTATAAAATGTGCACAATAATTACAACAGTGTTGAAGCAATGATGAAGCAAAAGGGAGCTGCTAAACATTGGTGGCCGCTACAGTGCCTGCCCATAAATCCCAACCAATGTATATATCTGAACCGATCTATTTGAACCAATATATATATCAGAACGGATGTATCTGAACCGATGTATATATCTAAACCAATCTATTTTAACCAATATATATATTTAAACCAATGTATATCAACCAATATATATATCTCAACCAATGTATATATTTGAACGGATGTATTCAAACCAATGTATATATCTGAACCAATATATCCCAACCAATGTATATATTTGAACCGAAATATATATCTGAACGGATGTATTAAAACCAATGTATATATTCAAACCAATGTATCTGAACCGATATATATATCTGAACCAATGTACTGTATATATTTACGAACCAATCTTTTTCCTGAACGGCCCCTCATTTTATATATATATATATATATATATATATATATATATATATATATATATATATATATATATATATATATATATATATATATATATAATATATATATATATATATAATAAATATAAATATATATATACATACACATACATACTGTACATACATACACACACACATTATATATATATGTATCTATATCTATCTATCTGTATATCTATATATCTAG
>NW_024385031.1:0-6754 GCF_016835505.1 Polypterus senegalus
AGAAAAGACAAGATGGGAGGGTTCCACACTGGGCTAAAAAGCCCACGTTTATTTTATTCACCGCTACCCAGCCTCTTGCTGGGCCAACGTGGGTCTCGGGAAAACAAACTGGATGAGTTTAAGAGCTGGGATTACAGAAGCGGAAAAGAGAGTGTTGTCCTCTAAGTTCCCCGAGCCCCGGCTTTCACACAAAGTCCCAGAATGCACCGTTCATTTTACCACAGACTCACCCCCCGGGCCCAGGGGGATCGCCCCACAGCCCTGATAAAGGTGTGTGTTTTATTAACAACCGGTGGGAGACGAAGACTGTTTAAAAGCCCCGCTCACAAGATGGGAAGTGTTGACTCCCAAAAAATGCCAATTTCTTGTTATCTACTGGGGGAATTCCCCGCTGTGTTTCTCCGCTGTTAACATCCCCCCGGGGCCCAAAATTTACAGGGCAGCACTGGGAAAACCTAAACATCATTGGCCCCTTTAGGGGTTTTCCATCCCGGCTGTTTTTTATCGCAGCTGGAGACTTTAATCACCAACATGTGAACATTCCCACCCGTGAGAAGAACACACTGGATCCGGGGTTTTACAGGCTGCCCCCCCCGCCCTCATTTTTTGGACCATGTCTTTTGTTCCCGGGGTACCCCAGCCTCAGATAAAGGCTAAAACAAACAAACCTTATCATAAAGCAAGTTCAATTTGGGCCCCCAGAGATTGAGAAAACCCTGCAGGACTTTTTTACCAGACAGACTGGGATGTGTTTGGGGGTTGCATCCCAAATTTAGAGGACTCTTCTATCAGCATAAAAGGATATCCTGAGTAGGGAGGGGGTACTTTAGAAACCTGTATTGACAAAATCGGCCCTACAATACCAGGGAATTTCCCCCAAACCAGAACCCCTTTGAAAAAAGTTGGGTAGGGCCACATGCTCCCTTTGCCTGCTTTTCTTCATTTTAGATTTCCACCAGAGAATAAAAGCTACAATTTTAATTAAAAAGCCACGGCCCAAGAGGCACCAGAAAGAAGTTGAGGGTTTCAGTTCTACTGCGGGACTATGGAGATGTGGGGGGCCCACGGGGACCACCACCAGCACAGTCAGCTCCACAGAGAGTCTGCCAGGTGATCTCAACACTTTCTACACCCACTTTGAGACATCCAGCAACAGCACAGAGTGGAGGCACACGCACACACACACACACACACACACACACACACACACACACACACACCCCCTTGGACCAACCCCTCCCCCCCCCCAATGGTCTCCCAGGTCAGGTCCACAAAGCACTAAGGAACATAAACCCCCCTGGAGCAAGGCCCAAAGAAACATCCCTGGGGGGGCCTCTCAAACTATGTCCCAAAATGAGCTGGCTGATGTTTTTCTGGTCCATCTTAAACCCTTTCCCCCACAGTAAAAGAAATCGTTCCCCCCCGGGATTTAAGACTAATCATCGCCCCCTTGCTAAAAAACCCCACCCACCTGCCTGAATGATCACCGGCCAAAAAGACACACTCCAATCATCATGAAGTGTTTTGAGAGAGTGGTGCTGGCCCCCATTTTTAGAAAGCATCCCGGGACACCGGGCCCCCCCGAGTATGCCCCCCGGGCCCCCGGGGTTTCCACCCGGGGCCATCCGGGCCCCCTCACCCCCCCCCAAAAAAACCCACCGGAGTTCTCCCCTAATTTTCCCCCCCCTTTAAAAGGTTATCCCCAAAACTCACCCATAAACTGACTGCACTTGGCCTGCACCCCACCCTCGGGCCCGCCCTAGACTTTCTGACTGGAGGGCCCCGTCTGTCAGTATTGGTAAAGGGGTTTCAGCCCCCCAAAAAAACACCACAAGGGAGGCCTCCACCATCCTCTACACCCTGTTTACCCAGGACTGTGTCGCCTCCTAAAAAATAACATCATCCCAAATTTTAAGATGACACCACAGTGATTGGGCGATCATTTGGGGGGGATGAGGGACAGGGGGGAGGTACAGTCTGGGGGTCATGGTGTGAGGACAACATCCCCACCCCTCAACCCCAGAAAAAGGGGAAGGGGGGATGGGGAAGGGGCATGAGGAAGGGAGAGGAGACCCCAACGGGTACTGTTCATCCCAGGGCCTTTAAGTGGAGGGGGAACAGTATTAAATACCCGGTGTCTACATCAGTGAGGACCCCACTTGGGCATTTAACAATTTTACAGCTGGTCCGGGGCCCCCAACAGCAGCTGTTCTTTTCCCGGGGGGAGGCTGAGGGAAATTTTTATATGTCGACTAAGATCCCAAAATTTTAATTTCATTGTTGAAAGTATCTTTTACCAGCTGCATCACCGGGGTGGTACGGTAAATACCTGCTATGGACCATAAAAAGCCTGCAGAGAGTGGTAAAGACTGCTGAGATGATCAAGGGCCCCACTGCCCCCCTGCAGAGCATCTACAACTGCAGAGTCTGCAGGAGAACTGGGTCGATCCCGGGGGGACCCCACCCGGGGGCCCCCAACATGAACTGTTTTCCCCCATTCAGGATAAGCCAAGAAAATTCAATGTTTATGTCAGCAACAGGGCTTTATGGATTCAGAAGTCCACACATTGACAGCAGTGGAATGGCTACGATTAAACCCAGCTACGATGTCACAAGAGCAGTCCCAGCTAGTCATTTGAAGGACACAATTTGACTTACAGGACCTTTTTCCCTTTGGCAAAAGAAAGCAGAACATCACAAAGCATGAAACATTTGAGCTAACTGACGTGGGCTCTGATACAGAAGTCTGAGTTATCAGTATTCAATGCCACTGTCTCAGCCCAGTCTCTTGGGTCACAAAGTTTTTCCGTTGGCACTTGGTCTGAGCTGTTACCAGCCTTCATCACATAGTTGAGAGCTTCAACACCGTCTGCTATCAGCGAGGGCTTGTAAGGGTGGCATTGCTGTAAGAGTGGAAGAACGAAACAGTCAAGAGATAATATCATCTGTACTGTAGGAGAGAGGGACAGTGCCCTCCATGTTTGGGACAAAGACTCACAATATGCCTTTTTTTCCCCCTCTGCTCCACACTTTAAAATTACAAATCAGACAATTCAAATGTGATTAAATCACTTTGCAGACTTTCCTTTAAAGGATTTGCAATTCGGTTTCACCTGTTAAAATACACTTTTTCTGCAGGGCCCCATTTCAGGGTGGCACCCTAATTTTTGGGACACAGTAATGGCAGGTCAGTAAAGCAGTTGTTCCTGACCGGTCCCAAGCCTTGGGGCCGTAGGGTTATGTATGTCAAAGGAAAATGGAAAATAAAAATCATACGATTTTATTTTTT
This sequence comes from Polypterus senegalus, assembly GCF_016835505.1. NCBI lineage: Eukaryota > Metazoa > Chordata > Cladistia > Polypteriformes > Polypteridae > Polypterus > Polypterus senegalus. Next base: position 3,290 of record NW_024385031.1, read on the forward strand.
TAAAATGTTTAAGAATAAAGCATTTGTCTGGTTCACTTCTCCCTTACTAAGATCATGCACTTCATTAACGTAGTTGAAGGTCTCCGTTTACTGCATGCTTTTATTTTGGAGTTAAAAGCAGTTCAATAAGCTAACACGGCGTCAAATACTAAAACATACGTAATGATGGACTGTTTTTAAAAGGAAACATTCCAAAGAAACTCATCTTGTAGTTCTGGTTTAAATTGATCAAACGAGTCGTCATATTCTAAAGCAGAATCTGAATCTAGAAAGCATGAAGGTTCATACATAGAATTTGGATTTGTGCTGAGGGAGGGAACAGACACATTGATTACCCAAATATACCTTGGTCAGGGAAAATTTTGTCAAGCAATGTCAAACCGCTAATTTTAAAAGACATCTAAAACAGAAACATCCTGCTGATGTGGGAAACAGTTTACGCTTCCTAAGAAAGCACCTGCTTGTGAAACAAGGGGGCACTTTGACACGGCAAACAGCAGTTTCTAGAGGACACTGAAGGCGTCTCTTTTGGTGTCATATTGTATTTGCAAGAAAGCTCACACAAAGACCAAAAACGGAACTGCTTAGAGAGGAAGCTGCCGTTAAATTGACACTTGTCAGACAGGGACTGTGTGAGATGGACATCTGACATGGCTGACCAGGTAACAGACTAATAACTGGAACAGGTGAACACTACTGAACAGTTTGAGTGCAGTTGGATAAACACACAGATAAAAGGGTAACGTACAGACGCCAGGTTACTGGAGATGGAGGGTTTGTTGAGGAGTTTTTTTTCTGCAAAGAAATTCAGGGGGGACAACAGCTCAGAACATTTATCAAATCTTGGATGCGTTCATGCAGCCAAATTTCATTGACTGGTCTTATTGTGTGGGCGTCTTATCGGAGGGTGGCCCCCACTCCCTGTCAGGAAAAGACAGCGGAGTCCCATGAAAAAAGGCCAGAGCCCCAAAATGTAAAATGGATACACACTGCATACGTAAGAGAAGCACGGTCAACAAGGAAGGGGGAGGGCAATTGCAAAAATTTTTTTTTCAAGATCTTATTAAAGTTGTAAATCCCTTTAAAAATTTTTAAAATTTTCATTGTCATTTAAAGACAAAATCACAAAGCTGCCCAAAATTTTGGGTTTCTTCCATTTTAAAAAATTTTTGGGAAATAAAGGTGCTTTAAATAAACGGGGATTCTGAAAAATTTTAATTCATGAAAACCAGTAGGTTTTACCACTGCAATGGGGGTGTTCACTGGATTTTCCCAAACTGTTCTTTATTCAGCCTAGTTAACCCAAAAAATGCTGCAAACAAGAATTTTTAAAACAAGAACAAGAAAATACAACAATAAACCCCAAATTTTTAAAATTTTACACTGGCCCCGGGTTAAGTTTAGGGCAGATTTCAAAATCCCCTTTTAAAATATAAAGCTTTAAAAAGGGGTTGAGGTCCGCTTACTTGTCTGAACTTATCATGACTTACAAACCTGAGCGCACATTAAGACCCTCGGATCCCGGGTCTGCTTGGGTTTCCCAAATGATTACAAAAATAACAGGGAGGTCAAAAGTTTTTATTACAGGGTTCCAAACTGTGGACTGGTCTGCCTGTTATAAGAGATGCCCTTCAGTCTCAGCTTTTAAACCCCGGCTAAAATTTCACTACTTCATTTTTAAGCACCCCCCGACTAGACCCGTTGATTAACTGCAGACTGCATCTCTGTTGTAAAATATTAGCATTTTAAAACATCAGTAACATGACACCTATTCTGTTTCTCTTCCCGGTACTCAAATGTGGCACTTTGCCAGGGGCCCCCCCGCCGTTGTTGTGCCTGCCTAAGGTAAAAAATCATCCCCGATGGAGAATTGCAGAAATCATCGGGTTTAGGGGGCCTTTTTAAACGGGTTGGCTGGGCCCCCGGGTGTTTTAGCTGTGAAATGGGGCCCAAATTTGGGGGGGTGTTTTAACCGGGAAGGGGCCCAGGACTCTGAACAAATCCAAATGGGAAGGGCAGTCATTGTCCAACCCACTGTATTTCCAAACAGGGTCTGCTGGAGTCAACTTAGCCAACCCGAGGGCGTAAAGGGAGGAATCAAACCCCCGGTAGAGGGGGCCAGGGAACCCCAGGGAAACCAAATCATATTATGTAGTATCATTACCCTTAAACCCCGCCCATAATTTTTAAATATTTTATTTTACTTTTCACTGTATTTAGGATTACTTGTGTTCTTTTTGTATTGTATTGAGCCCCTTTTTTTGATAAAATTTTCTGCACCCCAAACCCCACCTGGGAAAGGGGGCTCTTTCTAAAATGCCTTTCCCAAGGTTTCTTCCATTTTTCCCCATTTTCCCTTTTTGGGGGTTTTTCCTTGTTTTCTCAGAGAGTCAAGGCTGGGGGGTGCGAGGCCCGATAAAACCCATTGCAGAACTTCTTTTGTAATATTGGGGTATATGAAAGAAATTGATTTTTTTTGTATTGTAAATAGTAAGGAAAACATCGGGCCCCTTAAAACAGACAGGTTGTTTGTCAAACTGGGGCAAAATGAGAGTCTTGAAAGCCTTCTGCTGCATTCGGGGGTCCGCCTTTTTCTCTGCAGGGGAGTTTTTGGAACAAAAGTTTGATTCTGCAGAGAGCTGGGGGGAATTTCTTTTTCCAGGGGCCCCCGTTTGCCAGCTGTTTTGGGAAAACCCCCTGTGGATCTAAAATTTGTATTTTTTTTTAAATTTAACTTTTAAATATCTTGAATCAGACCATGGGGCCGCAATCACAGTAAATTTCCATTGGCATAAAATTTTGCATTTATACAAACAATTGGGTTTTGGGGGGAAAAGTTTAAAAAAAGGAAAAAAACTGAAGTTCCCCGATCCTTTTACCAAAGGGGCCGGGGAAAATCCAATGGCCTGCAGACCTTTGGGGGTCCTACCTATCATATCGTACCTGACCCCCCAAGGGAAAACTTAGCATGTTTCCCCAGAGCTGGGCAATCGTCATTTAAACTAAATAAGAAATCCATTTGAGTCCTGGGAAATGGGAAAAGGATTGTCTTGAGAGGTGAAGTTTGAAAAGCAATTTGGCCCCCCCTATCAGAATCTTTACAAAACTTTTAAAAAGCAAATAAGAAATGTTGAGCTTAAAAAATCGCCCGGGTGCCCTTAGCATTTTAGAACAACATACCTGAGTGGGGAAACAGGCCGTTCTGCATTGAAAAGAACCGAAAACCAAAAAAAGAGCACGGGACATGTGGAAAAAAAGATTTGGATTGGCACTAAGCCAGCTGCAACCCAGAGTGGGGAAACCCGCAAGAACATCCAAGACAAATGTTTTCCCAAAATTTTAGGCCTAGGGGTTTTTAGGGTTTTTTATAATTTTTTCCCCTTTTTTTGGAGTAAGGGTTTCTAAATTTTTCCAAATTTAAGGGTTTTTAGTCTGGGGTTTTGTTTTTTAATTTTTTGGGAAGGG
>NW_024385032.1:0-7327 GCF_016835505.1 Polypterus senegalus
ATCTTCTACTTGTCTCTATGGCTGTTACTATAAGGGACTCTAATCATGGTGTATTTTTGGGGAAATATTCTAGAGACAGTAAGTGTAAAATTCTGGTAGAACTTAGGAGAACAATTAGAAAAATCAAGCTTTCTTCAGACATATCAGAAGGTAGAGGTTTTGGTAAGCCTTACTGAAAATAGTTGAATTTATTTTGATGTTGATGACATTTCCAAGAATTTAATTATGCTTACCCTCTCAGCAGATTCCTCAGTATGGATAATGTGGTAGTTTCTACTTGCTGAAGTCTGTGTCTAGCTGCTTGGTTTTATTAAAAACTAGCAAAATACCTGACCATGGTGAATAGTGTGTTAAAGTAATGAAAAGAAAAGTATACATTTCAAAAATAGCGTAACATGATTGTCAATGTAATTGTTTTGTCACTGTTATAAGTGTTGCTGTCATCTATATATATTGTGGAACTTGCTGGACACAGACAGGCGGACACACCATTATTATATTTATATATATATATATATGTAAGGACGAGGAGACAGTAGCAAGGGTTGGGGTTTTCCGGCCCCGTATATTGTAAATCACAAACAAAAAACAGGTCAAAATTATAAACAAAACAGTTCATAATGCGCGGCGCCGACTCCTGGCGTCGCGGCCATTATTGGGGAGGAGCGGAAGTGGAGGGATGCGGGAAGGACGCAAGGGAGGATGGGAAGGATGGCGTCAGGGCAAGATGGCGGAGGAAGGCGGAAGTATCGCACTGCGGTCAATCCAGGCCTATGGTGCAGGAAGGTCTTTCTTTCTATGAGGAAGCAGAGGGAGAAAGTTAATACCCACCATTCCCTGGCGTGAATGGTTTCCCAGGTGCTGTCGAATCAATCCGCGGCCTCCTACTGGCGTGCGTGACCACGATCCCCCTTAGCCCAGGACCGTCAGGTGAGGCGGACCTAACGAGAGGTCGTGAATCGAGAGAGGGCATCGGCATTGGCCTGAAGGGTGCCCGCCGATAAGTGACAGTGAACTTATCGGCTGTAAGTCCAGGAACCACCTGGTGACCCAGCGGATTCGACTCTTTGTGTAGGGACATCCACTGAAGTGCAGCGTGATCAGTCACCAGAGCGTGCGACCCAGCAGGTAGTGCGGAGGTGGGTCACTGCCCACTTAATGGCCAAGGCCTCCCTCTCCACTGCAGCGTGCGGGTCTCCCGGTCCATCAGTTCGGCTAAGGTACATCACAGGGTGCTCGACACCATCGGCGCTTTGGCTCAGCCACGGCACCCAGGCCTGTGTCGGCGTCGGTCTGGAGAATAAGCGGGAGCCCAAAATGAGGCGTCCGTAACACAGGTGCCGGCGTTAGGGCCTTCTTTAGGTCACTGAGCAGCGTGTTCTGCTTTGTCGGTCCACACCCGCGTATAGGGGCGCCCTTTTTGTCAGGTCAGTCAAGGGTGCTGCTCTTTCGGAGAAGCGGGGAACAAACCGGCGGTAGTAACCCGCAAGCCCCAAGAAAGCCTGCACCTGTTTCTTGGTACTCGGACGGGGCCATTCTAAGATGTCTTTAACTTTGGAGCTCTGTGGCTGCACCTGTCCTTGTCCCACGAGGTAGCCTAAATATTTGGCCTCCTTTAATCCAAAAACACTTCCGGGGTTTATGCGGAGGCGGCTTTAGCCAGTGTTAGGAGGACAGCTGCGACCTGCAGTAGATGCTCCTCCCAGGTGCGGAATAGATGACAGCGTCATCCAGGTAAGCGGGCTATAGGACTGGTGGGGCTTCAGCACTCTATCTACCAGGCGTTGGAAGGTGCGGGGCCCGTGCAGCCCAAATGGGAGGACCTTGTACTGCCAGTGCCGCTAGGGGTGCTAAAGGCCGTTTTCTCCTTTGCGGATGCCGTTAAAGGAATTTGCCAATACCCTTTTGTCATGTCAAGGGTAGTCAGATACGAGCCGTACCCAGCGCTCAAGGAGGTCGTCAATGCGGGGCATGGGGTAGGCATCGAACTTGGAGATCTGATTCAGGCGTCTAAAGTCATTACAGAACCTCCAGGAGCCGTCTGGCTTGGAGGCGAGGACAATAGGGCTGGACCAGGGACTATGGCTCTCTTCAATTATGTCCATGTCAACATACGTTTCACCTCCAGTTCGACCTCTGCGGCGTTTTGCCTCCGGAGTCGGTAGGGCCTCTCGGACGATTACCCGGGCTCCGTGACTATATCGTGCTCAATCAGCGGTCCGGCGGGTGACTCGCTCACTACCTCGGGGATGGCTCGGGTGTTTGGGCTAACTCCTGCGCTGCTTGGGGTCAGCTCTTCGCCGAGGTTAAGGGCAGTTGTGCTTGCGAAAGGGAGAGTGACCTACGGGGCTGGGAGCTCCTCTCTATCTCTCAGGGCTTTAACAGGTTGACATGATAGATCCTCTCACTTTCGGTCGGCGATTGGGCTGTTTCACCAAATAGTCGGCGAGTCCTTTCTCTCCTTAACCTCGTAAGGCCCTTGCCAGTGGCGAGCAGCCGAGTGGGAGGTGGGGCGAGCACCATAACTTCGGTCCCAGGCGGAACTCCCTGAGGGCGGAGTTGCGGTTGTAACACGGGCCTGCGCTGCTTGCGCCGAGTCCGTGCTCTTTTAGGAGGGGCCTGATCTTTGTGAGTGGTCGGCGCGGTTGCTCGTACTCAAAATGTTAGAGGAGGGAAGAGCCTCGGCCTCCCAGCCTTCTTTTAGGATGTCGAGGATTCCCGGGGTTGTCGCCCGTATAGTAATTCAAAGGGGAGAAGCCTGTAGAGGCCTGGGGTACCTCCGGTAGGCAAAAGCACGGCGGGAGGAGCTGGTCCCAGTTCCTGCCGTCAGCGCTGACTACCTTGCGAGCATCTGCTTAAGCGTCTGATTAAACGTTCGACCAACCCGTCAGTTTGCGGGTGATAGACTGGCAGCTTTCAGGTGCTTTATCTGCAGTAATTTGGCTACCTCCTTGAGCGTATCCGAAGTGAAGGCGTACCCTGGTCGTGAGGACCTCCTTGGTATGCCGCGCGTGCAAATTAACCAGTTCCGTGCGATGCTTTTAGTATTAGCGGGCGCGGGGAACCGCCTCTGGGTACCGGGTGGCATAGTCCACCATGACTAGGATATACTTGTGGCCCGCGGGTTGAGGGCTCCAGGGTCCCACCAAATCGACCCCTATCCTTTCAAAGGGATGTCCACGAGGGAATAGGGACTAGAGGAGCGGTCCCTCCTAGGAATCTGGCGGGTCTGGCACTCCGGACAGGATTGACAGAACCGCGGACCTCCTCATTGATCCCAGGCCAGTAAGCGGGCTTAATCCTCTCCAGTGTTTTTGGCCCGAGGTGGCCTAGGAGGTGAGCATGTGCCAGCTTCGCATATCTCCGCCCGGAAGGTGCAGCGGAATTAGCAACAACTTCCGCACCTCGCCCTCATGGGTAGCCACTTTCGGTACAACAGATCATTCTCAAGGACAAAGAAGGGTTCCAGCGGTGTGGATCCGTCCGCTGTTGAGCTGTTAGGCAGAACGACGCATTCGGGCAAAGCGCGGGAGTCATCATTCCACTGCTCCCTCTTAAAGGAGGCGGCGTGGACGAAATTGATGGTCCAGGCGCGAGGAGTCTTGGGGCCTGGGCCGGGAAGAGTTCCTGGCTAGTCCCTTCTCGGCGGAATCTTCGGGTCAAGGTCCGTAGCCGGAAGGTCCCCGAGACACCAGCGCCCATAGGGCCTGCCCTTGTGCGGCGTGGAGGCGCGGGAGGTGCCTTTTCCCCTCATAACAAGATCCAGCGAGGCCCGGGGGCGGAATGGCTTACCGCTGATTCTTTTAGACCAGTCTTGTCCCAGAATCACTGGGAAGGGGGTCAGGTAACACAGCGACCGTCATTTGGATTGGTTCCCCTTCCAGGTGACATAGCAGTGGCGGAGCGATATGACCTAGTCCCCCATGCACACAGGTGACCAACAAATGCTGTTTAACCACTGTTGCGGTAAGACAAGCGGCGAGCAACAATGGTAATGTTGCTGCGGAATCAAACAAAGCCACCACGGCGTGCCCATTTAGCAACACCACTCCCGTATTGGACTCGCCAAGGGATGCGGCGGGTACAATACCTCTCGATGATGTCCAGCTGCAGTCCATAGGCTCGGGCGATGTGATGGGGGCAGTTTGGCAGCAGGTGGCGGTCTCGCCACACTTGAAACAGCGGCGGACCCGGCCTCTCTGGCTCTGGCTGGCGCTTCTGCAGCGCGTCGAGGGCTTCGGGGTGGCCGCCCGTCCCTGCGGTTCCAGCGAGCAGGCTTTTCTGACCCCCAAGTGGAGGACCGCCAACTGGCGCTCCAGGGCGTCGAGGAGGCCCGACATGTTCTGATAAGCGTGTCCCGGACCTGCTGGGCGGGAACTGGGCATCGCATTGACCAGGCCTTCACAGGCCACCCGCTCGACCACTTTCCGCCCGTCGGGCTCTCTGGCGTAGCCAGCGGCCCATCTTGCCCCAGAACTTCGAGCGCCTGGCGCGGCGGCTTTTCAGGGTCAAAGACCCAGTTCCGCCATTGACGCCTGCTGGCCGGGCTAATGCCGTAGCGGGCCAGTATTTGGGCTTGAGGAGGTCGTGTGCGGCCTCCTCCTCAGGAGGTCATAATAGGCCATGGGCGTCCCTTCAGTATGGCGCCAAGATGGGCGCCCACTTTCGGACCGCTGCCACTTTCGTTCGGGTGGCGTCCTCTCAAACATGCCCAGGTAGGCATCGGCGTCCTCGAAGGGCCCGCCGGACCATAGGAGGCGGCTGCCTGGCGGGTCTGGTCTCGCCCGTTGGGCTTCCACTAACCTGGCCGTGGCCTCCAGCTCCCGGTGGTGGCGGCTTGCGCTTGCTGCAGCGCCTGGAGCTGGTCATTCATTCCTGCAGCACGTGTTGAGGTCCTGTCCCTCCGTCATTCGGGATCTCTCTATCCTGCCGACTCGCCACTTGTAAGGACCGAGGAGACAGTAGCAAGGGTTGGGGTTTTCCGGCCCGTATATTGTAAACACAAACAAAAACAGGTCAAAATTATAAACAAACAGTTCATAATGCGCGGCGCCGACTCCTGGCGTCGCGGCCATTATTGGGGAGGAGCGGAAGTGGAGGGATGCGGGAAGGACGCAAGGGAGGATGGGAAGGATGGCGTCAGGGCAAGATGGCGGAGGAAGAGGCGGAAGTATCGCACTGCGGTCAATCCAGGCCTATGGTGCAGGAAGGTCTTTCTTTCTATGAGGAAGCAGAGGGAGAAAGTTAATACCCACCATTCCCTGGCGAATGGTTTCCCAGGTGCTGTCGAATCAATCCATGACCTCCTACTGCAGCGTGCGTGACAATATATATATATATATATATATATATATATATATATATATATATATATATATATATATATATATATATATACATATATATATATATATATATATATATATATATATATATATATATATATATATATATATATATATATATATATATATATATATATATATATATATATATATATATATATATATATATATATATATATATACAGTGGTGTGAAAAACTATTTGCCCCTTCCTGATTTCTTATTCTTTTGCATGTTTGTCACACAAAATGTTTCTGATCATCAAACACATTTAACCATTAGTCAAATATAACACAAGTAAACACAAAATGCAGTTTTTAAATGATGGTTTTATTATTTAGGGAGAAAAAAATCCAAACCTACATGGCCCTGTGTGAAAAAGTAATTGCCCCTGAACCTAATAACTGGTTGGGCCACCCTTAGCAGCAATAACTGCAATCAAGCGTTTGCGATAACTTGCAATGAGTCTTTTACAGCGCTCTGGAGGAATTTTGGCCCCTCATCTTTGCAGAATTGTTGTAATTCAGCTTTATTTGAGGGTTTTCTAGCATGAACCGCCTTTTTAAGGTCATGCCATAGCATCTCAATTGGATTCAGGTCAGGACTTTGACTAGGCCACTCCAAAGTCTTCATTTTGTTTTCTTCAGCCATTCAGAGGTGGATTTGCTGGTGTGTTTTGGGTCATTGTCCTGTTGCAGCACCCAAGATCGCTTCAGCTTGAGTTGACGAACAGATGGCGGACATTCTCCTTCAGGATTTTTGGTAGACAGTAGAATTCATGGTTCCATCTATCACAGCAAGCCTTCCAGGTCCTGAAGCAGCAAAACAACCCCAGACCATCACACTACCACCACCATATTTTACTGTTGGTATGATGTTCTTTTCTGAAATGCTGTGTTCCTTTTCGCCAGATGTAGCGGGACATTTGCCTTCCAAAAGTTCAACTTTTGTCTCATCAGTCCACAAGGTATTTTCCCAAAGTCTTGGCAATCATTGAGATGTTTCTTAGCAAAATTGAGACGAGCCCTAATGTTCTTTTGCTTAACAGTGGTTTCGTCTTGGAAATCTGCCATGCAGGCCGTTTTGCCCAGTCTCTTTCTTATGGTGGAGTCGTGAACACTGACCTTAATTGAGGCAAGTGAGGCCTGCAGTTCTTTAGACGTTGTCCTGGGGTCTTTGTGACCTCTCGGATGAGTCGTCTCTGCGCTCTTGGGGTAATTTTGGTGGCCGGCCACTCCTGGGAAGGTTCACCACTGTTCCATGTTTTTGCCATTTGTGGATAATGGCTCTCACTGTGGTTAGCTGGAGTCCCAAAGCTTTAGAAATGGCTTTATAACCTTTACCAGACTGATAGATCTCAATTACTTCTGTTCTCATTTGTTCCTGAATTTCTTTGGATCTTGGCATGATGTCTAGCTTTTGAGGTGCTTTTGGTCTACTTCTCTGTGTCAGGCAGCTCCTATTTAAGTGATTTCTTGATTGAAACAGGTGTGGCAGTAATCAGGCCTGGGGGTGGCTACGGAAATTGAACTCAGGTGTGATACACCACAGTTAGGTTATTTTTAACAAGGGGCAATTACTTTTCACACAGGGCCATGTAGGTTTGGATTTTTTCTCCTAAATAATAAAACCATCATTTAAAAACTGCATTTTGTGTTTACTTGTGTTATATTTGACTAATGGTTAAATGTGTTTGATGATCAGAAACATTTTGTGTGACAAACATGCAAAAGAATAAGAAATCAGGAAGGGGCAAATAGTTTTTCACACCACTGTATATATATATATATATATATATATATAGCCCAGCGGGCCATGGGGCGACCAGAGGAGGCTTGTACCTCCTCCAGACCATGTGACTGCCCTGGTTGTGTTGGGGCCCGGGTGGGGCTTGGAAGCCCAACCCTGTAGGGACGTTGACTGCAGCGCCCGGTCCGAAACCTAGGCCCCGCCTTTCCCCCCACCAAGGTTCTGGGGGGAAAA
>NW_024385033.1:0-35516 GCF_016835505.1 Polypterus senegalus
CTTACATTTGAATTGACAAATGTTTTCAATGTTCACTTTCTATGGTAACAGCCCCTCCATAAAATTACTTCTTTTAATGGTGGAGTATCAAAAGAACATGGAAGTTGGTGCTCTTTGCATCTGAGTGCAGTTATCATTTCATGCTTTAAACAGAAACTTTGATTAAGTATTAGATATTGACATTTGTACACTCGCACCACTACCTAGATAGCACGACACGTTGCAATTATTTCTGGTAATGGTCATTTCTTTCATAGCTGTGGTTAGAAAGACCAGTCCTGGTTTTGTTGTTTTAATGTATTTGTACTACTTTATCCAACAGAGTCACGGGGAGCATAGTGACATGAATACATTTTAGCAAAACAATCATGTTTGAAGTGTACCTGTAGAGGTGTAACATGCAGTGTAAATGCAGTTACTGTGCTGCGTAGTGTTAATCATCTAATAAAGTCAAGCTACTGACCGTCAACTCTCTGCTCCATTGAGGAGCCAATCAAATTCAACGTTCGATTATTTTAGTGGCCTTTGTATTATGTTGCTGCGTTACATTGTGCACTCAGTCAATTCTGTGTTTCTCAAGGCATACCTCACTCTTCATTCTCATAAAATATACCTACACTGTTGTTCAAATTAGAGTGGTGCTCCATGAATTTCACATTCTTCTATTTTTAGACATTAAACTCTATTTTCCTCTAAACAGTTTGAAAACATCTATCAGGTTTGTGATACATTTCAGTTTTACCACAGAGAATGTTTTTATTTTTCCCGTATTTCTTTTTAGAGATTTCGTTTATTATTTGTGTACTGAATGACACCGTCTCATTTCCTGTGATAATTCTAAATGTTTGGCTTCCTTATTATGTTGAAAGATTTTTTGAAATTCAACATTTTCTTGAATTGGATAATTTTCCAATGCTTTGCTTAGATTGTTATTTGGCATTCAATGATAATTACTGAGAAATTCTGTCTGTTTTGCGTCCTTTTCATGGAAAGCTTTTTTCCATTCTTATGTTCTACTGTCATTAATAACCTTCAATAAAAGTTGCCCAAATGGTCTTTCAGTTATGAATTGTTCTGCTTTTCTGTGAATAAACCTTTAGGATAAAACAAATTTCTCTTTGAATTCTCTTTGAATTCCAGTTAATGTTGCTTGCCATGAAGAATACGTTGTTTCAATTTAAACACGTTTGCTTCTGAGGGCACAGTGGCTTATAGCATTTCTGCCTCACAGAAAGGAGAGCAGAGTTTATGTCCCTTGGACCTCTCTTGTAGAATTTGCATCTTCTCCCTATCTGTGTGGATTTCCTCCGGTGCTCAGGTTTCTTCCCACAGTCCATGGACATGCAGGTTAGGTGGATTGGTGACGATAAATTAGCTCTAGTGTGTTATTGTGCTCACCCTCCAATTAAATGCGCCTGTCTACTAGAATGTTCCTGAGTAGCTCCCTGTGCTTTTGCGATAGGCTCTAGTAATCTGGCATCAATTGTTAAGATTAAGCGGGCCTAGGAAATGATATTGTTCATATCTTACCTTGTTTAGTAATTTGTGTTTCACCTTTCTACAAGTATTGCTATTTTCTTATTCACATGATAGCTAAATCTGGAAATATCATTTACAGTGTTAAGCCTTGGATAATAAGCCATGACTGTTCACTAAAGTAAAAGTTTCACTTTTGAAAATGTTTTGGGAAATTCATCTATGTTTCTTGTGGAATGCATAAGCTTATAAAATAATAATTAAATTTCTCATTTGAACTTACAGAGCTGGCAATATCACTTCTCTTTCTGCTCGCAATTTGACAACTACATCCATTCGTCTTTGCTGGGTTGCACCAGTTGGAGGAAAAAGTCTCTTATGGTGTCAATTTCTCAAGAAATGGACAAAGCACACAAAATGTTACCAGTAACACCTGCTTTAATGTGAATAAGCTCAAATCTGCAACCTCCTATTTATTCTTTGTGTATGCAGTGGCTGGAGATAACATGACAGTGGGTGATTCTGTTACCATCACAGCATTTACAAGTGAGTAAATATCACAGAAATAACATTTTTTTGCAATAATCAGCTCCTTCAGAATGAGATTCTATGTAACAGAACTCAGTAACAAGTCAATATACTCTATCTAAATGGTTTATGTACATTGCAGAAATCATCTTTAGAGTTGGTTTTAGCCGACGTATTTGCCCGTAATATTTTTCAACTATTGTATTTTGAGGAGACATTTTTGAACATATCTAACATATAGGACTGTGATGGGTAAAAATAGAAATGGGGTACCAGTGTATTAAGGTGGTGTATGATTAGGTCAGTTAAGAGTTGTTTAACCTGATTAGTTTTTGGACAATGAAGGTGGTAGTTGGGGGTCGAGGGACTTCATGGACTTTGGAACAGACCTGATTTATAAGTTCACATGAAGGTATGAATGGTAGTGTTAAATCAGTAAAATAATTTTTCCATTAAAATTACTTGATTTAATGCTTGGGATATCAAAAATGAAACGTAGGAGTTAGAGATTGACATGTGCATAAAGTACCACTAACTTGGTAGCACTGAAAGTTGGAATCATTTATACTAAGGTTAGTCCTTTCATGGCTGTGGTTAGAAAGAGCGTTGTGTTGTTTTAGTGTATTTGTACTACTTTATCCAACAAATGTAACGGAGAGCATGAATAATATTGAATACATTTTAGCAAAACAATCTCATGTTGGGAAGTGTGCCACAGAGTTGTAACATGCGTTGTAAATGGAACACTGTTGTGGGTAGTGTTAATCATCTAAATAAATATAGCTGCTGAACACCAAAACTCCGCTCTGTTGACAAGTGTTGACAGCAGGGGCTCTGCAGCTCTCAAATACCCAACATAAACAGGCACAGACACAGCTTAAAGGTAATGAGTCTTTTATTGTGGGAAAACTCTTCTTTTATAAGGGTTTTCCAAGATCACAAGCCACAAGTGCACTACATCCAACACAGCCCACTTTTGTCTCTCTCTTTCTCTCTCTGTCTCTCACTGCCTTCTACGCTCCCCTCACAAGCTTTGTCCTCCTTCCCCACAACTTTAGCTCCCGGATGCTAGATAGGCAATTCGTTTTCTTTTAGTTGACCCTGGAAGTGCTCCCAATCTTTTGCACACTTGCTCTGTCAGCACTTCCAGGTGAGGCAGAAACCCCACAATGTATGGACTCCCAAATCCTGCAGTTTCCCCTGACCCCATGGGACACAACAGGGCTTTGCCCTGGGAGTACAATGCCAGGCATGCAGTGCGAGCACCCATGTGGGAATCTGACCCAGAGCTTGCTGCCATCTAGTGTCCTGGGGAAATAAAGCCACCCTGTGTAAACTATCTCCCTGTCTTTGTATTCTGAGGGCATTCCAGCCTGGTAAGGTTTCCAGCCGTCCTTCACAGGATCCAATCAAATTCTAAACATCCAATGATGTTTAGTGGCCTTAAATATTATGTCAGTAAGTTAACGATGCACTTCATTTCCAACTTCCTCAAAAGGGGTACCTCACTCTACGTTCTCATAAAACTGTGGTTCAAGTAGGTTGTGGTCATCAGTTTCACATTCTTGTATTCTAGCCATTAGACTCATTTTCTTTTAACAGTTTTAAAAGATTTATATATTTTGTTTTACATTCAATCTTTAGAACTGAGAATGTTTTATTTTCCCATCAAACTTTCTCAGGGATAGTGGTGTTTATTTGTGTCCTGAATATACACTGTCTTATTTCCTACAGTTTTATGTTTGGTTTCCTTTTAGATTGAAAAATGTTTGCATTTCAACATTATCCTTAATCTGGCTAGTTTTCCACAGCTTTGATTAGATTGTTACATTCCTTTTAATGATCGTTACTGAAGAAATGGTGTCTTTTGTGTGCCTTTCTCATGGATATCTTTTTCTATTCTTATTTTCCAGTGTCATTAATTACCTTCAACTAAGATTACACAAAGCGGTCTTTCAGTATACATTGCTCTGCTACTGACTAACATTTGAATTAAGGTTTATGATAAAAGAAATATTTTTTCCCTTTCTATCTTTTACTTACTCACGAAAAGGTGGTGGTTAGTGAGGGTTTTATGTCAAAATAATGAGCAGCAGACCTTTTAGGTGACAACAAACAACAGCTTTTAATTCGATTCCGCCATCAGCACCCAGCAACCCTTGTTCACTAAAACAAAGTTCCATCCACTTTTTAAGACCAATCACAAATAGAACATTTGTATTCTGGGGTTCTGTGCTCAGACAACACAGCTCCTCCCTGTAAATACTAAACCTCAGGTTGAACAGCATACCAGAAAACAGTCTCCTTAAATTACATTGACACCTCAGTAATACAGTTACCAAATTCTTCTTTTTTTTATAAGAACTCTAAAACAATTTTCATAAATCTAACCTCTGTGGTGCCGTCTTATCGAACTGGGCGAACTTATGAATCCACCTGTGGTGGAGGTTCAGGTGGAGGCACTTGCATGTACCGGTTTCCATGTTGCACTGACTTTTGTCAGTGTCAGTATCCTACAGTGTTCACCTCAATATCAGTGATATCCAGGATCCTCCAGTTTGGGCAATGAGTCTCCTTCATGCCAATTTCACCATTCTGTGTTAGTTTTTATTTAACAATTGATTTACATGCCTTTTCACATTTCCATCAACCTCAACCATATAAGTCAGGACCAACACTTAAATACACAACCATTCCCCTCTCCTGAATTTTATAAAACATTTACAACAAAAATCTAAACTTCTGGATCCACCTGTTTACCTTCCAGCTGCATCCTGTAACTCAGGTTTAATTTGGGAAATCGGTTTAATTGCCTTTTAAAACAGCCTGTGTTTTTTTTGAACATGAGGCGATTGGCCAAATAAAACTGGCAATACAGTGACGCACATGCCCCCAGTGCCCTATTCTTAGCTAAGTTTTTTTTTATTAATTTTTACAACCAAAAAGCAATCAGATTTACAAAGAAAAATTGAGTTAAGAACAGTCGATCCACCCCAGGGAGAGCAAGCCAAACGTTAAATTTAATTTAAAATACCTAATTTAAAAATTCTCTGTGCTTTATGAACTTATTTTAAATACTGATTAGATCCGCCATGTTTGAAAAAGGTCTGTACAGATCCTCTAACTAGTATTTGATTTTACCAAAATAAACACATGTTCCACTGACTTAAAAGGGGAGTTTGGGTTCTTCCGTTTATCGAATAGTCTGTGCCAACAGTGTAATGAATGCAATCACAATTTGTTTTCTTTTCCATTTAAACCCTTCTGAAGAACCCAAAACACAGCTGTTAATGGGTTAGGAGGATTGTGAACCCGGGCTGCCCTGACAGGTAATTAAAAGTTTTGTCCAGAATATGTTGATTGGTGCAGGCCAAAGAATTCATGGCTGATGGCTGATGATCTGTTATCAATATAATTTTAAACCAAACAAATAATCATGGAACTTCATGACTCCAAATACAAGTCCTAAAGTCCTTTTCAATTTGAGAGTAATATTTCTAGTTTTTGGTTAGCTTTGTAAGCAAATCTTTACCTCAGTGCCATCCTTCATTTTGTGAAAGTACGAAAACCTACGGGTGATGCATCACAAAGCTAAAAAAAGAATCTGTGGTCATAATGCACTAAAACCTGTTGATCAGATATTTAGCCTCATTAAATGAACTCTGGCATTCCTCTGTCCAATTCCATTTCACACCTTTTTGTAATGCTGTCATAGGTTGTATAATAGTCATAAGGAGGATAATCTGCCAAGTAATTCAACAAAGCCAAAAAAGACCAAAGCTGTGTGACTTTTTTATTTGGGACTGAGCTTTACAATAACCATTTTTAGACGTTTTTCATCTAAGGGATGAATACCTATAGCATCTATAGCATCCTTAGGTAAGACACCCCTATTCTGCAAGAAGAAACACTTCTCTTGCTTTTAACTCTAATTGTACCTCTGCAACGTTTCAACATTCCTCCAGGTTTCTCAAATGCTCTTCCAAGTCCCTTCCGTTATTAATATATCATCCAGATAAATATTACACCATCTAGGCCTTGTAATGTTTGGTCCATGATTTTCTGAAAAAGGGCAGGTCCCTAGCAACTCATATGGAAGCCTATTATATGTGAACAAGCCTTTATGTGTATTTAAGGTAAGGTAGGGTTTTGAGCTTCCTCCAGCTCCACCTGCTGAATTTTTTGTGACAAATCAGTTTGGTGAACTGTTGACCCTGACAGTCTTGTAAATAAATCTTGCACTTAGGAAAGGACTTCATTCCAAACCGGTTGATCATTACCTTTTAACTTAAGACTCTCACAGTTTTATTTTTCTGTGGAATACAAACAATTGGGGCCTCCCACTCACTGTAATAATGGGCAAATAACACCTTCATCCTGTAATTTAGACAGTCTTTCTTGCTTCATCTGTAGCTGTGTTTTCCCAAAATTACAAAGTTCTGCAGCTTCAACTCAAAAAAAATGGATTGACAAAGCCTGGCGCAGAAATGATTCCTAGAAAATATCTTGGTTTGAAAGTTGGTTAATTTTGAAGTAAAACAGTTCACACAAAAGGAAAATTAAATAACAAAAAAAAGTTAATGTTAGAAAATTCAGTTCAAAAGCTTAATCTTGTTACATCTCAAATCTTTTCTTTCTTAACATTTCTAACCATTTCAAAACGGCCCAGAAAACTGTATGCTTATCCCATTTCAAGCTTAATGGGCCCTTTCAAGTCCTCTTTACTGGGACTTGTTCCAAAAAACGAGCTTATTATCAATGTTATTCAGTTATAGTAAGAAGTTCTATCTCTTGTTAACTATAGGGGAAAAGACTTATCATAAGCTGACTATGAAAGACATTAATATTCTATTCAAATTAAGAAACATCAATATGGTTTAACTCAAACTTTACTTTCTAAGATTGGTCTTACATTTGGCCCCTAATTGGCTATCAGGCCCGGAGACAATTATTTACTTTACTTCAATTAGAGGCCATTTACTTTTTATATTAACTTCTTTTCAAATCCATTAGTAATAACAGCAAACAAACATTTAAAAATTTTCTGATTTCAAACATTGGTTTGTTTCTAGAAGCAGAAGTTTATTCATGGGTCTGTCAGTGTGCTGGTTTGTTTAAGAAACTCCTTTGACACTACATTTCATGTATTGATGACTTGACTCGTTACCGAATTGCTTGGTGTAGCTTTTTCAAAAATTATTGGACAACGCCCTGGTTAATTTCTTCTTGGTAGAAGCCTATTTTTGAAATTCTTGAGTATAAGCGTTGTTTATTTTTCATGTTCCAATTTTTATAGCTTCGTGCTCTCTTTCTGCTCCAAAAAATTTGTTCCATTGTCTGGGATGATTTTGATGTCATCCTTTTCTTTTCGTTTGCTCTAAAAAATTTTGTGTTATCTGTTTGCAGCAAAATATCTTCAATCTCTGTCATTGACACGGATTGATTGAGCGTTTGGTGTCTTACCACTTTGTTTTGCAAGGGTCATTTACCTTTTTGGGTTGGCCCCAACTACCCATCCATAAATCTTCGGCGTAGAGGTCCACCTCTTTGGCTAGGTATGATTCGTGACTGCTTAAAAATTTCGGGATAGTTGATTCCAAATTTAAAAGATCAACTTCAGAGTCAATACGAGACAGCGTACCTCTTTAAGATATGTCCACTTTCGATATCTTCTTGTAGTGGAATATTTTTTTCTGTTCACTGGAAAGGAGACCTGTGTAAAAAGACCTTTGGCAAATCAATATATTCAACGTCCACTGAGGACCACAGACTTGTAAATCTGATAAGACAGAACATTGGGTTAGCACTTTTTAAATCATCATCGTAATTACTCATAGTTTCCAGGGATACTGGGTCCTTCTTCTAAAGGCTCAGTTGTTTTTTGGAGCTTTTCGGTGCAAATTGTTAATTACTGCGAGGTCTATAAAGGCGTATGTTTCTATCTTTCACTTTCTTGGATTTTCCCTTTAACGGAACTATTTGCAGCGCTTCTTCTCCGCCCTGTAAAGGTACAAGTTCCAGTCTCATTTTCCCGTTTCAGTAGATGTTGCCACACTAGCTTAGCTTTAAATACTGCTCCACTGTCCCCTTTAATGTCAGGATATCTGGTGCTCTAAGAACATGTCGACATTTAATTCTCTCTTTACAATTCTTACTTAGATGACCCTGTTTGAGACAGCGAAACATAAACCTTTAGATTTTAAAAGTAATCTTTTCTGTATTGAATTCTTTAATTTTTCTACATTCAGTGAGAATATGCTGATCACTGCAAAATGCAAAAGGGTTTTTTTAAATCATGTATCGTTAACAGTATTTTTGACAGAGATTTCTTGAGTTTCCTTTTACGTTCACGAAATATTGGTAGTGAAAGAAAATACTGTAGCGTTCTGTTCTTTATTGTAGAGTTCTGTTCTGCAGTTTGTGTTCTGTGATTTATCCCTCTCAGTTATTTATTCTGTTGCCCCTTTATTTCTGATGGACGTAATAGAGTGGAAGGTAAAGGGGGGTTTCCCGGAGGGATGGGGTGGAGCCGAGGGGGGGGGGGCCTGGAAAATGAAGGGAGGGTGTGGGGTGAGGGGGGGAGAGGAGGACTTTCCCGTCAGCCTAACTAAGAGAGTTTTGGATTGCTTTCTGTTGGCGTGGTTGTGGCCAACAGCAACCATTTTTGTTGTGACTAATAAAGGGGGAACCCTAATGACCGTCTCGGATCGTCATTACATCTGGAAGACGCTACACTGGTGTCAGAAGTAAATACCGGCGGATTGTGCTCGCTTTCGGGTGAGCTAGCTAGCAGCTTCAGCTAACCCTGCTTCACCGTGAACAGCATTGCCGTTACAGCGGGACAACGCAGGCGTCACCAAAAAGTCAAGGGGGGGGGTGGAGTATGGTGATAACACTGATCCCCGGGACGTGGGATAGGCGCTCTCCGTGATATGGACCACGTAGCTCGCCTGAGGCAGACGGCAGGAAGCTATCTCCCCAGCGGATTCAGCGCTGAGGCGGCGGGAAGCGGCTGCGCGCAAAAATCCACCAGGAAGGAGGGAAGCCCGAGCGGAAACAGAAATGGGGCCCCTATGTGACCAGCAGGAAAAACGAAATATTCTGGTAAGACTGACTGGGAGGCCTTTTTGCCCAATTTGAACGGGCTGGCAAGGCTGCGGGCTGGTCCGAAGCATTAAAAGCACTTAGCTGGCTCTGTGCCTCCGGATGATCCCTTTGTGCTGTCTGCTGTTACTAGCCCAGAAGACGGGGTGTCTATGAGGCCTTAGTTGGGGCCTTA
This sequence comes from Polypterus senegalus, assembly GCF_016835505.1. Lineage (NCBI taxonomy): Eukaryota > Metazoa > Chordata > Cladistia > Polypteriformes > Polypteridae > Polypterus > Polypterus senegalus. Next base: position 9,284 of record NW_024385033.1, read on the forward strand.
CGCGGCGTTTTGGACAATTTAATCAGCCCGCGGGCCCCTGCGCTCTGAACTGGCTAATAGACGAGACTGACAGGGGCGCTCGCGTTTTGGCTGCAGAGATTGAAGCGCAGGAGGGGCTTTCGCACATGCCACCCCGTGGTGCAGAGCGAGCTTGCAAGGGCCCAATTCATCCGGGCTCTGTCCCCGAGGACCTCGGGCACAGAGCGCTGGCCCACCTAGCACCCCTAGACGCTTTAGATTACGCTGGAAGGGCTGGGTGGGAGCTACGCTAAACGATCCTTCACCTGTAGCCCTGTTCTGGGCCGTGGGTAGCGAAATCCAAGGACCAAGAAGCGGTGTGGGTCAGGAGCTGACAGAGATGATTCGAGCTGTGTACTTCAGCCCCGCAGGCGGCGAATTTCGCCAGAGATCTTGTCTGCTGGGTGTGGGGCCAGGTAGGCCACATCGCGTCGGTGCCCAAAGCGTGCTGACCGACAGAACGGCCCAGGGTCTGCGTGAAGGGATGAGCGCAGACCCCTACTCATCAGCCCCTCCATTGCCGTCGGGGATAGAGCCCACTTGCAAAGCCGGGAAAGTATGGCTCAGCTTTCCCAGAAGCAGGCGACAGCGCGAATGGATCAGGGTCGTCGGCTGGACTCATGCTGGGGACTTCTGCCATGCCCCTTTCACCCTGAAGGGCTCTGTGTGCTCTAATGAATCGGGCTCCACTCCCCGGGCTCCTCAGACCCGACATGGTTCCAGCAGGGACGCTTTGGGAAGCCACATCCGTCGCGAACTGTGACGGAATTTAACCCCCATGCTGGGCGGGGCTGGTGAACATCCGGTGCAGGTGGCCTAGTAGTGGACTTTAAGGTGGGGTTGCAGCTGTGGGATGAGTGAAAATTGGGCCCCTAGACTTTCTAAGGCGTTTCGGTGTGTACTGGACTTGGGGAAAACACACTACAGTTCCGGAGGGTCCCATGTCAGATGGTCCGACCTGCGCAGTCCCAAAGCTCACCTCCAGCGGCGCAAGCAGCGGGGACCCATCAGATGGAGGACATACCCCTGCAGGTCCCCCCGCCTGTCCCACCACCCTGTCACCCACACCAGGGAGATGTACAGCCACAGTCCTGGTCCAACAGCCGGTGTCGGGGAGGCTGACAGGTCGACGCGGTGAAAGAGATCTGGGCGCAGCTGTGATGGCCTGAAACCCCGGCAACAAGAGCAGCTGGGGCGGTGTTGTGGGAATTCAAGGACATCTTCGTACTCTCCAGAAGAGCCCTGCCTGACACACCTGGTTCCACCATGAGATCGACACAGGGGCGCATGGCCGGTAAAGCACGCCCGCCCGTCTCCCTGGCACATCAGGGGGCCCGCTGACAAGGCGATTGAGGAAATCCCCAGCGAGGGATCATTGAGCCGTCCAACAGCCGTGGGCTTTGGGGCTTAGATGGTCCACAAAAGAGTCAGAAAATGAGGGTTCTCGTAGACTACAGGCCTCTGAACAGTGTGACAAAAAAGACTCGTGCCGCTCCCTAGATGAGTCCTTGGATCTGGTGTGGGTCCATGGTTCCCCTCATTAGACCTCAGAGGCCGCTCCGAAGACTGCTTTCTGCACGGGGGGTTGTGGCAGTTCAGGTCCTCAGTTTTGGGCCCTTTGCAACGCCCCAGCCACATTTGGCGTGAGGGAAAAGGGGTCCTGGATCCATCCCCGCCAAGAATGCTTGGTTTTTTTGGGGCGATAATCTTGTGCATGGGGCTCCTTGGAGGCACTGGGTTCGCTGAGGAGAGTCCTACAGAGGAAAACAGCAGCCAGGACTGAAGCTGCACCCGAAAAGTGCTGCTTCATGAGGAAGGAACTGGAATTTTTGGGACACAGGATCGGGGTGTGGATCAGCACTTTGGAGGACAAGGTCCGGTCGGTGAGGACTGGTCGGCCTACCAGCATCGGGACTTGAAGAGCTTCCTTGGGCTGGCCTCCTATACAGGCGTTCGTCCGGGGTTTCCTGCTATGCTGCACCCTGTTCCGCCTGCAGGAAGGGCTGTGACTTTGTGTGGACACCAGAGTGCGAGCAGGCCTTCAGCTCCTTGAAGATGGCACTGACAAGCGCTCCGATCCTAAAAAGTGCCGTTCATCCCCTGACCGGATGCCAGTGGTGTTGGGATGGGGCGGTGCTGGAGTCAAGTGGGGAGGACGGGGAAAAGTAGTGGCCTATTTTAGCAGGACTTTCAACAAAGCTGAGGCGCTATTGCGTGACCGCAGGGAGCTCCTTGCGTTTTAAGGCCTTAGGTCATTTCAGGTACTACCTGTGCGGCCCCCCTTTCACCGTCCGTTCTGACCACTCTCCCCTACGTGGCTGATGCCCTTTTAAAGAACCAGGGGCCAGATACCCCGCTGGCTTGAAGAGCTCATCGTATTCCTTCCCGGTAGACACAGGGCGGGACCCGGCACACTAATGCAACACCATGCCCCGGGCGCTCTTGTGTACACGGGCTGCAAGTACTAGAGAAGAGGCCAGGGAGGCTGAGATAAAGGGGAGGAGGAGCAAGATGCTACATGTGAGGGGGTGGCCCGGTTTGTAGGTTGGCTCAAATGTTGGACCAAACAGGTGGAGAGCTCAACAAGGGCTGGCCCTGATCTACAGCCGGTGCTACGCTGGGTGGAGGCAGGCCGCAAACCACAGTGGGAGGAGGTGGCAGGGTGTTCTCCTGCCCCCAAGGACTCTTTGAGAATTTGATGCCCTTAGGGTGGAGGCAGGGTCTGCAGAGGGCCTGGAAGGGGGGCCACTGGAGAGGAGGTGGCAGGTGGGGGTTTCCCCGGGGCCCCTGAGGGAGCTATCCTCCAGGCATGCATGGTGCCACGGGGACTGGTCACTTTGGGGTGGCAAAGACTCTCCGTCGCATCAGGCAGGGGTTTTACTGGGGGGGGGTCAGGAGGGCTGGAGCTTCTCCCGTGCTGTGACCTCTGCACAGCGCACAAGGGTCCCCCCTCATCAGTCCGTCCCGGGCTCCAGCAGATGGCAGGGGGGGCCCCCGATGGAGAGAGTCGCGGTGGATATAGTGGGCCCGTTCCCCTGTACAGATAAGGGGAACCGTTATACCCTTTGTTGCAATGGACTACTTTCCCAAAGTGGCCAGAGGCATATGCCATTCAGACCAGGAGGCAGAGACCATGGCTGATCCCCTGGTGGAGGCATTTTTGCAAGGTTTGGAGCACAGAGACCATCCACAGTGACCGGGGAAGGAACTTTGAGTCTGCTGTGTTTTCAGCCATGTGCCTGGGCATGCGGAAAGACCCGGACCACACCTTTTCACCCAAAAAGACCGGCTTGGTTGAAACGCCAATCGAACCCTGGTGAAACAGTTGGCCATCCTCACGGCAGAGCACCAGCGGGACTGGGACACTCACCTCCCCTCGTCTTGCTGGCCTACAGGTCTGCTGTACAGGACTCCCTCTATGCACACCAGCCCTGCTCATTTTGGGGGCGAGAACTCGACACCACGGAGATGCCCTTTTGGGGGAGACCCCTGCGTGCCCGCTGTTCCGCCGGGGCGGAACGCCAGGAAGCTCCAGCACAGAATGGATTCAGCTCATGCCTTTGCCGTGACCAGCTACAAAAAGCAGGCATCAGACAGAAGAGGTGTTATGACATGCGGGCTAAAGGTCATGATTTTGGCGAGGATCTGGTCTGGGTCTATAGCCGAAAAACAGAAGGTCGGTGTCCTAAGTTGGACTGCCATGGGTGGGCCCTTGTAGAGTGCTTGAAGACTGGGAGGGTGGTTTATAGAGTCCAGCTCCTCCTAGGGGAAGGCGGGTGGCCCTCCACGGACAGGCTGGCACCCTACGGGGGCACACGTCAGCCTCAACAGAGCCCTAGGGGGCCCCATGCCCTCTAAAAGGGGACCGGGTGGCCACCACCCCTTCCCAGCTCTGTTCCATCTGATAACCCTTTGACTTCCCCTGCTGCACCCACCTGCTGCGGGACCACAGGCACAGCCATCTGCTTCACAACCCGCAGGCCTCGGAGACTGAGAAGACCCCCGGGGACCTCAGGGACTTTTGTCCGACCCCGAGATGAGGGTCTTAGGGGAGTAAGGAGCAGTGAGCGTTCTGTTCTTTTTTGGGAGAGTTCTGTTCTGCAGTTTGTGTTCTGTGATTTACATCCCTCTCAGTTATTTATTCTGTTGTCCCTGTTATTTCTGATGGACTGTAATAGAGTGGAAGGTAAAGGGTTCGGAGGGATGGGGGGGGAAGCACTGTGAAAATGGAGGAGGGTGTGGGGTGAGGGAGGGAGGGGCGTTCTGGTCAGCCTAACTAAGAGGTTTTTGGATTCTTTCTGTTTTCGGCGTGGTTGTGGCCAACAGCAACCTTTTTTTGTTGTGACTAATAAAGAGGAACTAACAAGTGACCGTCTCGGATCGTCATTACGCCCGGGAAGCGCTCAATATAGCGGGTCACCTGAAAATAAAGGGACCTGTCTATCGGTACCTCTCCACGCGGTGCTGGAGATGCTGGAGGTACTGGAGAGGGTGTTATCCTTTGATCAGCTATTGATTTAATCACTTCAATAATTGCTTTATGGAATTCGAGGTTGCCCTTTTGTTTTAGGGCTTGATTCCGGGCTATCAAATTTATATATCTGCAGAGCTCTGAGTGTTGGTTATTAGCTGTAGTCGAGGTCGTTCGATTGTTCCCGTTTTTACTATAAACTCTAGCTCATGAATTTTTTGTGGGATTCTATCGAGTTCCGTCCGCTCAATGTGACTGTCGAAGAGGATGCTGATGCTACCACCTTTCTGTTCTAAAGAATCACTTTAATATAAAAGGGCGGCGCTTTAACTGAGGAGACCCTTTTCGTGCCTTTGACTTTGAATGATCTGTTCTTGAAATTGCATTTCTTCAAATTGATTAACTAGCTGTTCATTTGCATCTTTCAGCATGCCGTTATAGGCAGCAAATTCTTTCCCATTTCTTGGGAGCTTTCCATGAATTTTTTTCTGTTTTAATCGCTCCCTCCTTATTTAGAGTAGCTAGTACTTGTGTAAATTCCTTTATCTCTCTGTCCGTCGCAAAAAATCATAAATTTTTTCTGCTACAACTAAGCGGTTTCCTGTAATGTCTTTAAGACTTTCGATTTCAGTTATGAACACGAAAAGATTATCTTTCCTCGACTTTATGTGATCTTTAAGATCCTAATTATTTTTTTCTGACTTGAGTCTGTACTCAGATCACTGCCAATTCAATTGAGCTCTGTTTAACATTGCCATGACAACAGTTCAACAAAATGACAGGGACGTTTCTTGACGGTAATTTCATCACTGGGGCGTTCCAACAAGGCAGATTAATTCCTTAAAACAAGGCTCCAATGATTTAAACAAAGGCAACCCAATCATCCAAAATGTTTTTCCAAGACTTCCTTTAATGATATCACAGTCTCTCAAATCTTTTTAAGGTATGGCACCTTGCTTCATTTATGATCATCGAAGATAGTAGTTTAAGTCAGTACCTTCTGAATGATTCAAAGTTCTTCTGTTCTCGATTGGTAGATTCCCCATTTCCCAGGCCTTAGATGGCCAGTTTTGGCGAAAATATAGCCTTTTCCCAAAATTACCAAAGTTCTGCAGCTTCAACTAAAAAAAATAGGATTAACAAAAGCCTGGCCAGAGTAGTTATAGGCGGGGCAACTGTCAAAATCGCAATTAAGCTGTAAATTTTGATTTGACTTTTAAGCCCGCCCCTGCGTCACACGGAAGTCCGCCCGTGCGCAAGACCCGGAAGTCCGCCCGTCGCCTCCAGTGCGTCCGTGAAATTCCCCGCCCTCCGTGCCTCTCCCCCGTTGCCGCTCCCGCTCGGATTGGTAAAACCCGCCCCCTCCCGACTCCCCCTCGAACCCTCCCGGGCCCCTGATTGGTTCCAAAACTTCAACGGGGCCCGTTTGCCGAGGCCTGACCGCTGTTTGAACCCGGATTGCACCTGCCGGGCGAAATAAACTATCAACGGACCGTGTGATGGATGTCTGCCCCTGTTTGAACCGCTCCCACCCACCTGCCTGCAGGAACTGAAAAGGGCAGTTTGATGGATTCTCCCCCTCCTTGAACTCCCCCCCGCCCCTCCGAAAGACAAGCCGGGCATGTTACAGCCTTTATAAACAAGCTCGGGCATGCCCGGGAGCCTGTCCTGACCAGCTCAGACATCCCCGGGATTCGCCCCGCCCTTTCTCCGGCTGGCCAGCCCAGGCCCTGGGTCTGCCCTGACCGCTCAGACCACCCCTAAGTCGCCCCAGCACCGACCGAGGATGATGGCGGCCTCCCCCACTGCCGGTCCCCCGAATTAGTCCCCCCATACCCGGCCATTTCCCAAAGGCCATATAAAAGCTAAGCATTTTTTTCCCATCTCGATTTTAAGACATGAAAATATCTATCTTTTCAAAAACCTGCTTTTTTAGCTCACACACACAGATAACAAACTGTCGATCAAGACACGGTCTGAGTCGGGCCCGCATTTAACCATAAACCCCCCCCTTCCCCGGTCCCCCACCCAGTCCCCATTTTTGAAAGCCAAAAAAGCTAAGCATTTTGTTCTATCTCGATTTTAAGATGAGCACACCATTAAAACATCTATCTTTGCTTCAAACTAAGTCAAGCTGCTTTTTTTTTCCATCGCACCGATAACAAATTGTCAGATCAAAACACGGTCGGGAGTCAGTACGTGTGCACCCTGTTCCTGGGCCCCGCTCCCACCACTTCAACCACTTCTGAAAGTGCTGTATAAAAGAAAAAGCATTTCTTCGGTTCTATCTATGATTTTAATATGAACCGCCATTAAAATATCTATCTCATCTTTTGCTTTTCCTTACAGGTCCATCCTTTTCCATCTCACAGAAATTCCTCAACCAACATTGAGTCAGGTTCCCAGTGACAACTCCCAGCAAGGGGCCCGGTTTCTCAAAAAGAAATCAAAGCCCCCCTTTAGCAGACTCCCTTGCAATCAGGCCTGTGTGCCCCTTCTCTCTCTCTCTCTGGCGCGCGGGCTAAGACCGCAGCCTCTGCCCATGACGGAGGGATCTTTTAAGTTAAGGTTTTTAAAGATTAGCGTAAAGCTTGAGATAACTCTAGTTCAGCCCTTTAAAAATCACACCTGGTTAAAAAATTATCGCATTTCCCCTTTTTAATCACGTTTGAGACGTCTAAAAATCAGCCTGGGCTTATTGGGGGCTGATACAAAATGTTCTCTTATATACAGGCTTAACCTTAGGGCCCCTCTCCATTGAGAATATTCAGGAGTGGCTTTAAAGCGCGGGCCCGGTGGTGCAGTAACTCTGACCTAATAAAACTTTCTGAACTACTTGCAGAAGGACCGCTTGTGAATGCCTACTCTTTAAACGGCCTCTCTCTTGCGGGACGCCTTTTTTTAAAGGTTGAGATAAAAAAACTTTTTTGCTTTATAAACTCTCATTTTGGACAGCGGTTAGAGACAGACTCCAGGAACTTACTGTAGCGGTGTTTTCATTCATTCATTTCGTAAAATGTAATTATTTTAATAAGGATAGTTTTAAAATCGGGTGATTTTGGGCGGGGAAAGTAATATAATGAAGTTATTTTAAAGTAACCCCACACCCCCAAGAAAACAGATTCCCGTGTGTTTTAGGTTTTCTTTGCGGTCAGTGATGAATTTATTTTTTTTTTTTTGCTCAGCTCATTTCTATCACCTAGGAGCCTTTTGCCCAAAAGAAACCTCTCAAATACACTTTGCATTTAAGCGGAGGTTTATAAGGAAAGAGTTTTCTACCTTATCCCAGTTTTGTACATGCATGTAAAAGCACTTACTGTTACACTAACAAAATTTTGATATTTTCTTCTACTCAAAAACTGAAATTATTTCTATTACACAAAATGATAATTAGAAATCTTTTTACTATTTTTAATTAAAAGTTAAAAAAAGAAAGCCCAATTATGATTTTTTTTTATGTCATGGGGGCCCTGGGTGACACTTTTCCCTTTATACTCTTACTTATTAGACCTTAAAACATATTCTTACAAAATAGTTCATCACTTCCCAATTCCTGTAACTCAGGTAATTAGACGAGCTCCATGACAGGCACGAGAAGATTATAGGTCAAATACACAGTGTCATAAAATAAAATAAAGTTGAACACGCGCAGACCCTCTGCCCATGCGGATGGATTTTTAAAGTTAAGGGATTTTTAAAGATTACTTGAAAGCTTGAGATAACTACTAGTTCAGCCCTTTAAAAATCACACTAGTTAAAAAATATACCGTATTTCCCCTTTTTAAATCACTTTTGGGGCGTCTAAAAAAATCTAGCCTGGGCTATATAATTTGTAATTATAATACTTAATATAATTTGTATAACAATCGATCTAAAACAAGCCCTTTCTCTTCACCCACATTTTAAATACAGGCATCTTAAAGCTGACCTAAGAGCATCTTGTGGAAGCAAGGGGCCCCCATGGCTCGGGGGGGGCTGATGGTTTCCCAAACAGGGCGTTTCTACTTCGCTAAATCGGGTTTCCCAGTGATGGACTCTGATTAAAAACAGTTTTAGCAATGAAGCTGATTTCCCAGGGGAAAGACCAAGTGGCAGACCCTGTCAGCTTTTAGCCGACCTCCCTGCGATCAGCCCCTGCTCTCTTTCTACACACAGAAAGTAAGTCAGGTTCTGTAGCACCCCAATCGGAGGAAGGACTCTGTGAGTTCGCTTGAAAAAACTGACCCCACGCCCGTTTCGAGCACCCCCCCCCGCTGGGTGACCCTCGGAGGAAGCTCCCCGGCTGCTAGTCTCAGGAATTTTTGGATTATGTCATGACAAACCTAACTTTGATTTATTACCTTTAAAGACTGGAGCAGTCTCGTGCTACAAAGCCTTTTTCTCTTTTCACTTCTGCCTGTAAAAGCTCTCTATTCTTTCTGCGGCCTCAGGTTTAATAGGGGCTTGCCCCCAGGCTAATGAACAAGGTCCTGTACTTGAGATCCCGGCCCATGCCTGTTCCCTTACACTATATAACATGTTTGGTTATTCATTTTGTAAGTATAATATAATGAAGATATTTTTAAAGTAACCCCTAACACTAAGAGAGCAGATTCCACGTGTGTTTTAGGATTTGCTGCGATCAGTGTTTTTTTAGTGTTTTGCTGAGCTCATTTCTATCACCTAGGAGCCTTTGGACAAGGAAAACTCTGTAAATACACTTGTCGTTTAAGGGAGATTTATAAGAATGCACAGGAGGCCGTGGAGGTATGATGGTTTACTATAGTCAGGGGATGTAAGAGCCCTTTTTGCCCCCCCGGGTTCCCTTAGAACTAAAATCATTTTTTTAAAATCGGCAGCTTTAGCCGTCTAGTAAACCCGCGTAAATGGGATACCGGCTCAACCCTTGTATGGGTCACAAAATAGCAGAGCTAATTACTCTTTCTTCTTAAACTAATGATCAGATATTTGGTAATTCTTAATGAAACACTAAAACAATAGTGAACAGAAATACATGTTCAGTAGCCAATAAACGACCGGTTGCTTTAACAGAAAATAAAGTATCTTTAGAAAATAAACCATCTAAAAGCATCTTTATAAAAATCCGATTTTAAAACGTTATAAGAAAAATCCTTGTTTCCAAAGGTTCTTTGGAACCATCAGTTTCCTTTCTGATCACATCCCCCAAACAAGCATAGAACTTAATTTCTGCTCCTTTTAAATGAGAATAGCCAGTATAAAATCCCTAAAGGAACCCGGGAAAATCTGATATCTTTTACCTATATGTTTTCCTGTCGGAAGTCATTTTAGATTCTGCTCCACACAAATGTACGATTATTTTTCTCAAATGGCCTGTTCTTTGGCCTGCTAATCATGAAAAAATCATATTTTATTCTCCTGACACTTTATTTGCATATTTTATTATACCTACTTGTATCGACATTTATCTATCTCTATATTTATTTTTCTGTATCAGAAGGGAGTTTAAGTCAATTTGTTTGGGTTCAATAGATGTATTTTTCATATTTTTTGATTCTTGTTTCTTTTTTCACATCTTGAGTCCCCTTTTGTTACTTCCCCTAGTGGTCAAAGAGTTTGAGAACCACTGTTGTAGGGTTTTATTGGTAAAACACTCTGCATTCAAGCTAAGTTAGATTCCCTTGTTTATTCAGCCGTCCGGTGTTCCATTTTGTTATAAATTTTATTTAGCCCTCTTTATTTACTAAGCATTTTATATGATGATTAGAAAACAGTTATCTTGTTCAGGCTTTTTCTTTAAATCAGCATTTTCATCAACAGGTTATAAACACTTTGGTACTAGGGGGCTTTGTATAATACAGCGTTTTAGAAATTCTGTAATGCTAGGTAATAGCCTTCCATTTTACAACATTGGACCCTGAAAATAAGAGCGTTATAGGAGGTTATAGGAACCTGTACACACAGGCCAATCAGGATGGAAAATGTTTTTTGTGAATAGTTACATTATATCTATTATAGGCGTTAGCACAAGGTTAAAAATTTTTCTAAAACTGAGGATTTATTCTTTTGGTAGTCCAGGTGACATAGAGGGGTTATGGAAAAATGCTTTTCCCTCTGTTTGTGAAAAAGCATCCTTGGTTTTAGTGCATTCGGTCAAAAGGGCGTAAGTTTGAACTGGGATTCCCAAAAGTCAACAAGTGTCTGCAATCTTCTTGAATCGAGTCACAGGAACTGGGTTTGCTGGGGATCATAGTCAGGGCAGAGTTACGCTAGACATTATTATTCAAAATAACATTGACTCGCCCATCACAAAGATAAGACAGTACAAACTAAAATGTACAAATACTAAGTGACAGAGGAGATTAAAAAAATCTTAAGACCGGATCACCCCAAGCTCACCTTTACTACAACAGAACCTAAGTGTTTTCTGGGTATATTATCAACTAAATGGTCATCTATGTAGGGTTCCACGGGATGGCAAAGTTGGGGAAAACATTTTGAACATCTGCTAGTATGAGGCTGATTAACATGGCGGTTATTTAGAATCCCTTTTCTGGCACTAAAGTCAGGCTTGTGTTTCCCTGATTCAGGAAGAACATTAAATATTGGAGTTTTGAATATGAACTAGATTGATAAGGACATGTGTGCCCAAAAAGAATAAATAAAGTAAATAACCACATGAAAAAATGGGTGTTACAATTTGAAAAACCTGCGGGATGTATCAAAACATTTGAAATAAAAAAAAGCTTTTTTTTTTTTTTTTTGACATCTGATCCGGGAAAAGTCTGAATGTGTCTTAAAGAGTTCATTTTAAATAAAACTTAAAAAAGGGAAATTAAAATATTAAATCTGAATAAAACACAGAACCCCTGACCTTATTCTGATTCAGCGGGTTAGAAAATGGATGGATGGATAAAACACATAAGTATCATTTAATGATATCAATTAGGGTTAAGTATTATCAAGCACGGGATCTATTTATCAGGTTTATTTAATTTAGTTATAAACAAAATGATTGTTGGCATTTTGCTTTGAAATGAACAATAGTCTGATAGAGCTTTAAGAATTAGAATGTAAGACAAACCTCTACACTCTATAACAAAATTTGTTATGTTCCCAAAAGGAATATCTCGGATGTCTGTTTATTTAACCTTTTTACAAGAATCCCTGGTCTTGGAAATATAAACCCATGTTGAATATGAACAGTGCCGACATGCTAACTAAATAGATATATCGAAGATATTTTAGGGGAAAATGACCCTAGGCGCTAACCCCATGATTCTGACCAACTAAAAAGGGGCTTCACTTCATTGTCCAACTTCCTCGGAAGCTATGGATCTTGTAATGGAGACTGCAAAAAATTCTCTAATCTTTACTCTGTAATGGTCCATATGATGGAAAATCTAATGCCTGGGTCCTAGGGTTAACCGTCTTAGGACATGATGTTCAAAAAATTTAACTCGGGTTTTCAAATAGATAGGACGGAGTCGGCTGTGTTCTGTATTCACTATTCTAGCGACCATAACCCGAGACCTTAGGTTTTTGCGGTACCTTTCACTGACCGAATAAAGAGACATCCATCAAAAAGGGTCTTGACGTTTCCTGAACCAATCAGACGGTTGGGGGGATATTTCAACGACCCACTATCTCGTGATGAAAGAAATTAGGGTTTAAAATCAACTTTGGGCCTTATTGGTCATTTTCAAAAAAAATCTAAAAATTCAGAGAGGTTTTCCCAAACCCCTTCAAAACATTACAACAAAAACGGGGGTGATTAAAAGCACAAAAAATCATGTGATCTCACCCGGGAACATTAGTTCAGACTCTTCATCTGATTTTCCAGTTCGTATCCTGGTAAAATCTTAAAGTTCCACCCAAAACCCATCAGGTCCAAAAAAATGGCATTTAGAGAAAGCCTCGGCTTTTACGTATTTTTGAAAAGAGTCAGCGTCCGTGTGATGAAAGGCTTGGGCGATCGACTCCTGAATAGAATGTTCATTTTCTGGTCAACAGCATTTTAACAAAGGCGTGAAAAGGCAGAAAAGATGAGAAACCGCCAAGTCTTGATAACGGACTCCCGACCGGTTTGTGGAAAACAGACAGTCGCTGCGAGCCGAGCAGTCTCAAACAGACCCGTGGGGTGTGTCTGGCTGGGTCCGTACAACATCCCCGCCGGTACTTTTTAGGTTCCTCATCCCAAAACTTGCCCAGCTTCAGTGCCTTTTGAAATGTTTCACCCAGGGTCCATCCGTTTGTTCAAGGGCCAAACCCGCATAAACCATCCTTGGGGGATAGGTTCCAATCGGCCCGGGGCCCCTGTAGGGTGTCCACGGCCTCTTCTTGTTGCCGCCTGAATGGCTATCTCCTAGACCCTCTAGGAACCCCGGAACATCGAGCAGGTACAAAATGTCAGGTACTGCGGGGGTTCTCAGGAAACTATCCGACCAATATAGATCACAGGGGCAGATACCGGACTCAGGCCCTAGATCTGGGCAGTTGAAGGCATAAGATGGTCCCGGGGCGAAGGCTGGTCTGCAGGCTAGCTGTTAAGCAGAGTACTTTGGGTCGGGCGATAGCCTCAGGTCAAAACAGGCCCTTGTGGATGCCGTCTGGTCCGTGACCGTCGTGGCTAATCAGGAACATGCCCGGGGAGAGGCTGATTGTTAACCGTTCAAAACACGTCGTTGAAAACGTTTTTATACTCTTTGGCGACTCCGCCCCACCGGTCTGATTGGTTCAGGAAACTGTCAAAAAGCCTTTGATGGATGTCTCTTATTGGGTCAGTGAAAAGGGACGGCTAAAAACCCCAAGGTCGGGGTTATGTGTTGTGAATAGTGAATACAGAACACGCAGCCTTTTGTCCTATCTCATTTGAAAACCCCAGTTGAATTTTTGAACATCATGTCCTAAGACCGGTTAACCCTCGGACCCAGGCATTAGATCTCCATCATATGGACCATTACGAGTAAGATTAGAGATCTTTTGCAGTCTCCATTACAAGATCCATAGGGTTCCGGGAAGTTGGACAATGAAGTGAAGACCCTTTAGTTGGTCAGAATCATGGGGGTTAGCGCCTAGGTCATATTCTAAATATCTTGATTATATCTATTTAGTTGCATGTCGGCACTGTTCATATTCAACATAGGTGATATATTTCCAAGACCAGGGATTCTTGTCAAGGTTAAAAAAAAACAGACATCCGAGATATTCCTATTGGAACAGTAACATTTGTTATAGAGGTAGAGGTTTGTCTTACATTCTAATTCTTAAGCTCTATCAGACTATTTCATTTCAAACAAAATGCCAACAATCATTTTGTTTATAACTAAATTAAATAAACCTGATAAATAGATCCCGGGGCTTGATAATATTAACCCTAATTGATATCATTAAATGATACTTATGTGTTTATCCATCCATCCATTTTTTAACCCGCTGAATCGAATACAGGTCAGGGACTTCTGTTTTATTCAGATTTAATATTTTAATTTGCCTTTTTAAGTTTTATTTAAAATGAACTCTTTAAGACACATTCAGACTATTCCGAACTGCGCATGTCAAAAAAAAAAAAAAAGCTTATTATTTATTTAAAATGTTTTGATACATCACGGGGTTTTTTAAATTGTAATCACTCCACTTTTTCATGTGGTTATTTACTTTATTTATTCATTTTTGGGACAATGTCCTTTAATCTAGTTCATATTCTAAACTCCAATATTTAATGTTCTTCCTGAATCAGGAGGAACACAAGCCCCGACTTTTAGTGCCAGATAAGATTCTAACAATCGGCTCATGTTAATCAGCCTCATACTAGCAGATGTTCAATAATGTTTTCCCAATCTTTGCCATCCCGTGAACTGCCTACATGGACCATTTAGTTGATAATATACCCCGAAAACACTTAGGTTCTGTTTTAGTGTGCGGGGAGCTTGGGGTGATCCGGTCTTAAGATGTTTTTAATCTCCTCTGTCACTTAGTATTTGTACATTTTTTGTTTGTACTGCTTATCTTTGTGATGGGGATCAATGTTTCATTTTGGAAAATAATGTCTAGCGTAACTCTGCCCCTGACTATGATCCCTCCAAACCCAGGTCCTGTGACTCGTATTCAAGAAGATTGCAGACACTTGTTGACTCTGGAATCCAGTTCAAACTTCGTCCCTTGACCCTGAATGCTACTAAAACCAAGGATGCTTTTCACAAACAGAGGAAAAGCAGTTTCCATAACCCTCCCATGTCACCTGGACTACCTAAAAGAAAGAATAAATCCTCATAGTTTTTGTAAAATTTTAATCCTTGCTACGTTTTTAATAGATATAATGTAACTTATTCACTAAAAACATTTCCATCCTGATTGGCCTTAGTGTACAGGTTCCTATAACCTCCTATAACGTTCTTATTTTCAGGGTCTCATAACTGTAAAATGGAAGGCTATTACCCAGCATTCACAGAATTTCTAAAAGCGGGTGTATTATACAAAGACCCGAGTACCAAAGTGTTTATAACCTGTTGATGAAAATGCTGATTTAAAGTAAAGCCTGAACAAGATAATGTTTCCAATCATCATATAAAATGCTTAGTAAATAAAGAGAGTAAATACAATTTATAACAAAAATGGAACACCGGATGACTGAATAAACAAGGGAATCTAACTTAGCTTGAAATGCAGAAATGTTTTACCAATAAAACCCTACAACGGGGGTTCTCAAACCCGGGCTGACACGCTGGAAGAGAGTAACAAAAGGGACTTTAAGATGAAAAAAAAAAAACAGAATCGAAAATAGAAAAAAACATCTATTTAACCCAAAAAAAATTGACTTAAACTACCTTCTGATACAGAAAAATAAATATAGAGATAGATAAATGTGATACAAGTAGGATAAAAAAATATGCAAATAAAGTGTCAGGAGAATAAAATAGATTTTTTCATGTTAGCAGGCCAAAAGAACAGGCCATTTGAGAAAAAATAATCGTACATTTGGTTGTAAGCAGAATCTGAATGACTTGGGCCGACAGGAAAACATATAGGGTAAAAGATATCAGATGTCTCCGGTTCCTTAGGACTTTATACTGGGTATTCTCATTTAAAGGGTACAGAAATTAAGTTCTATCTAGTTTGGGGGGGATGTGATCAGAAAGGCACTGATGTTCCAAAGAACTCTTTTTGGAAACAAGGATTTTTTTTATAACGTTTTAAAATGGACTTTTATAAAGATGCTTTAGATGGTTTATTTTCTAAAGATCTTTATTTTTTATGTTAAAGCACGGTCGTTTTACTTGGCTACTGAACATGTATTTCTGTTCACTTTCTTTAGTGTTTCATTAAAATTACCAAATATCTGATCATTAGTTTAAGAAGAAAGAGTAATTAGCTCTGCTATTTTGTGAAACTATACAAGTGCGGCTTTGGCCTCCCATTCGAGGTCACTAGCACGAGCTAAAGCTGCGATTTTAAAACATGATTTTTTGTTCTATGAACGGAGGGCAAAAAAGGGGTACTTACATCCCCCGACTATAGTAAACCATCATACCTCCTCGGCCTCTGTGCATTCTTATAAATCTCCGTTTAACGCACAAGTGTATTTACAGAGTTTTCCTTTGTCCAAAGGCTCCTAGGTGATAGAAATGAGCTCCCGCAAAACACTAAAAATCACTGATCGCAGCAAATCCCAAAACACCGTGGAATCCTCTCTTTGCGTTGTGGGGTTACTTTTAAAATCTTCATTATTATACTTACAAAATGAATAACCAAACATGTTATATAGTGTAAGGGGACAGGCATGGGCGGCATCTCGACATGACAGGACCTTGTTCATTAGCCTGGTAAGCCCTATTAAACCTGAGGCCGCAGAAAGAAAGAACTTTTAAGCAGAAGTGTTAAAAGAGACACAAGGCTTTGTAGCGACGAGACTGCTCCATGTCTTTAAAAGGGAATAAATCAAAGTTAGGTTTGTACATGGCATAATCTAACAATTCCTGAGACTAGCAGCCGGTGAGCTCTCCGAGGGTCACAGCCCGGTGGGTGCTCGAACGGCGGGCTAGTTGTTTGCAACGACTCACAGAGTCCTTCCTCCGATTGGGGTGCTTACAGAACCTGACTTTACTTTCTTGTGAAAGAGGCAGGGGCTGATCACGGGAATGGCAAAGCTGACAGGGGCTGCCACTTGGTCTTCTCTCTGGAAATCAGCTTCATTGCTAAAACTGTTTTTATTCAGAGTCCATCACTGGGAAACCTGATTTAGCGGAAGTATGAAACGGCCCCCGCTGGAACCATCAGCCCCCCCTGAGCCATCACCTTGCTTCCCCAAGATGTTTCCTTAGGGGCAGCTGGGAAAATGCCTGTATTTAAAATGTGGGGTGAAAGAAAGGGCTTGTTTAGATGATTGTTATACAAATTATATTAAATATTATAATTACAAATTATATAGCCAGGCTAGATTTTTAGACGTCTCAAAAGTGATTTAAAAGGGAACTACGGTATATTATTTAACTAGGTGTGATTTTTAAAGGCTGAACTAGTAGTTATCTCAAGCTTTACAAATCATCTTAAAATCCTTAACTTTAAAAAAATCCATCGTCATGGGGGAGAGGGGCTGGCGGTGTTCACACTTTATTTTATTTTTATGACACTGTGTATTTGACCTATAATCTTCTCGTGCCTGTCATGGAGCTCTGCTAATTACCTGAAGTTACAGGAATTGGGAAGTGATGAACTATTTTGGTAAGAATATGTTTTAAAGGTCTAAAAAGTAAAAAGTATAAAGGGGAAAAGTGTCACCCTAGGGCCCCCCCATGACAAAACAAAATCATAATTGGGCTTTTCTGTTTTTAACTTTTAATTAAAATAGTAAAAAGATTTCTAATTATCATCTGTGTTAATAGAAATAATTTCAGTTTTTGAGTAGACAGAAAATATCAAAATTTTGTGCTAGTGTAACAGTAAGTGCTTTTACATGCATGTACAAAACTGGGATAAGGTAGAAAACCCGCTTCCTATAAACCTCCGTTTAAATGCACAAGTGTATTTGAGAGTTTTTTGTCAAAAGGCTCCCAGGTGATAGAAATAGCTGAGCAAAAAAATAAAATAAAATTCATCACTGACCAAACAATCCTAAAACACGTGGAATCTGTCTCTCTTGTGCTTGGGGTTACTTTTAAAAATAACTTCATTATATTACTCACGTCTAAAATCACCCGGATTTTGGTTACTATCCTGTATTAAAATAATTACATTTGGAAATGAATGAATGAAAAACCGTACAGGAAGTTCTAGTCTGTCTCTAACCGGCTGTCAAATGAGGTTTATAAAAAAAATTTTTTTATCTCAACCTTTAAAAACAGGCGCTCCCTTAAAAGAGGGAAAGAAATAGGCATTTCCGCGGGTCCCTTCTGCAAGTAGTTCAGAATACTTTTATTAGGTCAGAGTTACTTGCCACCGGCCTGCGCTTAAAGCCACTCCTGAATATTCCCAATGGAGGGACCCTAAGGTTAAGCTCTGTATTAAGAGAACATTTTTTATATCAGCCACCAATCAGCCCAGGCTAGATTTTTAGGCGTCTCAAGCGTGATTAAAAGGGGAAATGCGGCATATTATTTAACCAGGTGTGATTTTTTAAAAGGGCTGAACAGCAGTTATCTCAAGCTTACAAGCTAATCTTTAAAAAACCCTTAACTTTAAAGATCCATCCGTCATGGGCAGAGGTCTGGTCTCAGCCCCTGTCCCGAGAAAAGAGAGAGAAGAGCAACAGGCCTGATTGAAGGGGGTCTCTAAGCGGGGCTGCTTGATTTCTTTTTAGAAACGGCTCCATTGCTGGGAGTCTGTCACTGGAACCTGACTCAATGTTGGTTGAGAATTTCTGGAGATGGAAAGGATGGACCTGAAGTGATAAAGCAAAAATAAGATAGATATTTTAATGGCGTGTTCTATTAAAATCATAGATAGAACCGAAGAAAATGCTTTGCTTTTTATCAAGCACTTTGGAAGTGGTGGGGAGCCCGGGGGCCCCGAAACAGGGTGCGATCACGCTGACTGACTCCCGACCCTGTCTTTGATCTGACAATTTGTTATCTGTGTGCAGATGGAAAAAAGCAGCTTGACTTAGTTTGAAGCAAAGATGAGATGTTTTAATGGTGTGCTCATCTTAAAATCGTAGATAGAACAAAATGCTTAGCTTTAGGCTTTCAACGGAAATGTGGGGGGCTGGGGGGTGTGGGGACCGGGGGAAATGTGGGGAACCCATGGTTAAATCGGCCTGACTCAGACGTGTTTTGATCTGACAGTTTGTTATCTTGTGTGTGAGCTGGAAAAATGCAGGTTTTGAAGCCAAGATGAGATATTTTTATGTCTTAAATCGTAGATGAACAAAATGCTTAGCTTTTTATATGGCCTTTTAGAACTGGCGGTAAGTATGGGGACTGGGAATTCTGGGGGACCGGGCAGTGTGGGAGGCCGTCCATCATCCTCGGGTGGGTGCTGGGGCGACTTTAGGCTGGTCTGAGCGGTCCCGGACAGACCTCAGGGCCGTCTGGCTTGTGCGGGAAAGGGGGGGGCGAGGCATCCCGGGCATCTGAGCTGGTCAGGACAGGCCCGGCATGCGACTTCGAGTAAAGGCTGAAAAGCGGCTTGTCTTTCAGGAGGGGCGGTGGGGAGTTCAAGGAGGGTGAGACATCCATCAAACTGCCCTTGACAGTTTCCTGGGCAGGCAGTGGGTTGGGGGGCGGAGTTCAAACAGGGCAGACATCCATCACGCGTCCGTTGACAGTTTATTTGCCCCGGGGGTGCAATCCGGTTCAAACAGCGGTCAGGCCTCCGTCAAACGGCCCGTTGACAGTTTTGGAACCAATCAGGGGCCAGGAGGTTGGGGGAGGAGGGAGGGGCGGGAAGCCAACCAATCCGGCGCCGGGGCCGGCGCCAGCAGGCGGGGAGGTCCGTGGAGGGCGGGGGGAAATTTCGGGGTGGCGTCATCAGGAAGGCGGCGGGACTTCCGGTCTTGCGTCAGCGGGCGGCACTTCTGTGGCGTCAGAGGCGAGCCAAAGTCATTAATCATTATGATTGACAGCTCTAATTGCGATTTTGACGTTTCCCCGCCTATAACTACCCGCGAAATGATTCCACAGACAAAATATCTTGGTTTTTTCAAGTTATTAAGTTTTGAGTAAAACAGTTCACACAAAGGGAAAATTAAAATAACAAAAAAGGGAAAAATTAATGTTAAGAAAAATTCAGTTCTAAACAATCTTGTTACATCTCAAATCGTTACTTTTTACTTAACATTTCTGAACCATTTCAAACAATCAGAAAAATGTATGTATCCCATTTCTAAGCTTAAAAGGGGCTTTCAAGTCCTCTTACTGGACTTGTTCCAAACAAACTGAGCTTATTATCACACTGTTATTCAGTTATAGTAAGAGGTTCTATCTCTTGTTAACTATAGAGGGAAAAAGACTATACCATAAACTATGACTATGAAAGGGGCATTTTAAAATTCTATTCAAATTAAGCAATCAATATGAGTTTAACTCAAAACTTTAACTTTCTAAGATTGGCTCTTACATGCTATGGCACTGTCGTTGCTTACAAAATTTTGACCACTCCATCCTTAACAAAAAGCTTGGCTCTGATTCTAAGTGTTCCTAATTTAGGGTGAAAAACTTTTTGGGGTACCTGTCACACAACTCTGCCACAGTTTCACTGGTGACCTTGTTTACATGGACCAGTCTAACTTAAACAAATAATCCAGTCTCTACCCATCAATGCTGGCCCGTTTCCTTTTAAACACCAAAGTCTAATTTTACATTCTTATATTTTACAAAAGTGATTTTTCCTTTTAGAGAAAGCACTTCATTACTATAAGTCTTCAAATTACAATTATCAGGGCTTAAGGTTATCTTTTTTAAAATTTTCAATTGTACAGTTTCTCAGAAATGACTGATACAGCTGCACCCGTATCGATCTCATTTAACTCTAACACCCATTTATACTCACATATACATGAGGAACTATTCTGTCTCGGTAGTCTCTAAAGAAAATAACTCAGATCCTCTATGTCACCTTCAAAACTGGCTGGTCTTGTCAAATCAACTTCTTGTCCTTTTGTCAAACTGCTTTAAGGTAGGTCTTTCAGTGTCCTTGTGCTGAGACAACTCACCACAGGGGGTCCAGCCTGTTATCCTTCAGAAGGTGCCGACGTTCGCTGAAAATGCTCCCTAGTGGTGTCTGTTTCAGCAATATCCGGATGCCTTGTCGACTTTGCAGGTTTATTTTTTGGCCATCCTGGGGTGCACGGCAAGCGCGAGCGATATGCCCTCTCTTCTTGCACTCGCGGCACTCATATCCTTATATCTGCAGTTATCAGGTAGATGACCCTTGCCCCAAAGCATCGATAACACGCTTTCTCTACGACCTCTGGTTTGTTTCCAAAACCTTTAGTTTTCATGGTCAACTTTTCTTTAAGACGTTAGTTTTAAAACTCCTCTGAGCAAATTTTCGCACTGTTCTTTTGTTCTTCGTCGCTAATCCCATTTCAGTTTTCCAGGGTTAAAGTCAAGTCTTTGCTGTGAGCTGCATTCAACAACCTGTCCCTCAGCTCTGACATTTAACGCCACATACGAATCTATCACGCAGTCTTCATCCAAAAAGTTCCGAATTTTTCAGGTCGCTGCTAACTTTCTCAGAATAGCGACATACCCTACTGATTCTCCATCCCGTTGATTTCTAGCATGGAACTTGCATCTCTCGGCAATAAAATTTGTTCTCGGCACGTATGTTTTTCAAAAAGCTCTACGAGCTCTGGAAACGTCTTTGGGATGGTTTCAATGCGCATAAGTCCATTAGCAAACTATGTGCTTTCTTTCCTACTTGTTAAAAATACAGCTTCGTCTTTCATCCAGCGTTGGAGACCATTAGCTTCAAAATATTGCTCTAGCCTCTCTAAATAGGCTTGAAACTTTCCTCACTTTCTTTAAATGAAAATCTTCCGGCTTACCAAAAGCCATTTTCGTTTTCTACTATCCGCTTAACCGTTGAGAAAAACAAATGACGCCCCTATTCAATTTTCTGTCTGCTGTATCGACGAAGTCAAGTAAAACAATTCTATTTATTTTGGAAAACCAAACCCATCGTCGCCACTTTTCTGTTTTTACTTACTCACCGAAAAGGTGGTGGTTCGTGAGGGCTTTTATGCCAAAATAATGAAAGAAACCTTTAGGTAACAACAAACAACAATTTTATTTCGATTCCGCCATCAGCCAGCATCCTTGTTTACTAAAACAAAGTTCCCATCCCCCTTTTAAGACCAATCAAAACATTGCTTCAATTTAACCAGTGACATTTCTTTCTGAGGGCACTGTGGCTAATTTGGGACACTTCTGCCTCACAGTAAGGGGGACCAAAGTTTTATGTCCTGGGACCCTCTGTGATGCACCAGGATGACCACATAATGCACATTCTTGATGTTTTAGAGTTTTTGGGTACAAACATTTTGTTCTGCCAATCTAAATTTTCTTAAAACAACTTCCTGCTTTTCAAATTACTTTGTTTCATTTGACATTTGATATTGCCTTACATTTTGCAATTGACAAATAATCTGTTCACTTTCTGTGGGAACAGCCCCTCCATAAAATTAGTTCTTTTAATGGTGGAATATCAAAAAGCATGGAAGTTGGCGCTCTTTGCATCTGAGTGCAGTTATCATTTCTGGTTAAAACAGAAACTTGTTTTGTTTTGAGATTGAGATGTGCATAAGTACCACTACCTTTATGAATTCAAGTTGCAATCCCGTTGTGGTAACGTCTTTCTTTCTTTGCTGTTGTTACAAAAACACAGTCCTGGTTTTGTTGTTTTAATGTGTTTGTACTACTTTATCCAATAGATGTCACCGGGGAGCATAAGTGACATGAATACATTTTAACAAAACAGTAATATTGGGGAGTGTATTCACAGAGGTGTAACTAATGTAATGCAGATACTGTGCTGCATGAGTTGCTGCCATGTGATTGGCTGATTAGATATTTAACTTAACAAACAGTTGAACAGGAATTTTCCTAATTACAGCTGCAGTAAGTTTAGATATATAAATAAATGTCCACTAAATAAATCAATAAAAATATTTTACCCCAAAATTGTTTTTTATATATTTATTTAACCCATGTAGTTAGTAGTGATGGCCAAGAAAAAATTTTTAAAATTTAGTGATACGGACATAACAGAGTTCTTTACTAATGATGGATAGTAAAGTTGCATTACTGGATACATCATCTATACATAGTCAGTTTTTTAAACAGTGGAAAAGGACAGTAACACATAAATTAATGTAACGGACCTGAACTCTGCAACATTGATTCATTTTTTTGTTTATGCTGTCGCTGGAGATAATATAACAGCTGGCGATTCTGTTAGAGTTACAGCTTTTAAAGTGAGTGAATAGCATGTCTTGACATCCTATAGAAATAACATTTTGGGCTCAATTGAATATCTGTGTCTCGTGTTTTAAAACCTGACATCTCTTTACAAAATGGTTTTGGATTTTCGTAAGTCTATCATAAAGCAGCTTTTTTAAATGCAAATCAGAAATCAGCATTAGGTTTGGTTTTTCATTCATTTCCTGTAATGTTTTTAAGAAAACAGTTTTAAAGAGTGATTTTGAACATTGCAAACATTGGAAAAACATCTAAATTTGCTGTCACCACTGCTTTTCATTCATTTTCGTGTCACTTTTTCTTTAAGGCTAATTTTGTTCCTTTTTCATAAAAAATTTTTTTTCTAATGTTATAAAAAATAATAATAGATTTTATTTATATCGGGGCTTTATATTTAACAATCTCAAAGTGCTACAAAGAATAAAATTAACAAACAAAAATCTATAGAAATAATTTAACAAAAGCCTTTCTAAAAGATAAGTTTTAAACCGTTTAAGGCATCAATCGACTGTGGGGCTCTCAAGTAGTGGGGAGGAATTCCACAACCTCGCGCCACCCAAGAAAAAGGGTCTATCACCCATACTGCTAAGTTTAGTTCTGGGAACTGAAGAGTGTTGGTATGCACAGTTCTTCAGTGGCTTGGATATATTTCAATCTTAAAGTCTATAATGATTTAATTGCTTCACAAATTTTCCTATAATGTTATACTCATATCTAGTTTGTCATCTGAATGCACATTGACTTTTCTTACAGTCATTTTTTAAATTTTGCATTACATATTAGGAAAAGATGAGTTTTAAACACATTTCATTATCCATCACATCTCTTATTGGATTCTTAGACGGCTTTCACTGATCATTACTAAAAGTTTTTCTTTCATGCATAATTGTGAGTGTCTTTTTCTTCTTGATAGATAATTTGGTAACATTTTACATTATATACTTAAGAAATGCATTTATTACTGATATACTGTTATGTAACATGACCTTAACATCTGTAAAGCACCAATCAATTTGATCTACTATAGTTTAAGCTAATACACCTCTAAGTTCATCACCAAGCTCACAGACCCTGTGTCTTAGCACTTCATTGTGCAGCAGAGATTTTCACTACTTGACAGCCAGATACCAAGCAGTTTGAATGAGAATGGATGGCCACACGTTATCATCCCTCACCCTCAACAGAGGGGGCTCCACAGGGTTGTGTTTACAGTCCTCTGATTTAATCCTTTACACCAGTGGTTCAAAAGCTCAGTCTTGGGGGCCCTCTGTGCCTCAAAGTTTTTTCATCTAACTTCTGTTTTTGAATTAGACTCCTAGTCCAGTTAAAACCATTTTCATATCTTTGTTTTTTTCAAGGAAAGAGAGAGAGACAGAGAGAGCCAAGTGAGAGGGTAAAAATGGCATAAACATAAAGATGCTTTAACTAGCAGGGTCTTTCTGTCATACTAGCAGACATTTGAGAGGAATGCTGTGGCCTACATAAATCTTTCAGTGCTGAGTAGAATATGTCAGAAATAAGCTAAAAATTCAATGTGCCAATTTTGAGGCACTTAATTTGACATAAAGTGAATTATTTTCTGTAAAGATTTTCATTTCTGATTTTTTTACACAAAACTTTACTGATTTGTTAGATTTAGCAATTTCTATTTACAGTATCTTTAATGACTTTCACTGACTGGGTGGGCTGGCACCCTACCTGGGGTTTGTTTCCTGCCTTGCGCCCTGTGCTGGCTGGGATTGGCTCCAGAGACCCCGTGACCCTGTAGTTGGGATATAGCGGGCTGGATAATGGATGGATGGCTGGATGGATGGCTTTCTACTGAAACTGTCATCTCAATGCTCTGTCATGGATAAACTGTACAACTAGTGATAGACATCCCACGGTTTCCTTGGATAAATTTTCCCCTCTGAATATGGTTGAGTATATTATGTCAAATAAACAGTACTATTTCTTTACATGGTTCAGAACTTCTATTTCATCTTTTGCAGTTACTCAAAATCTCTTCTAAAGACGATATCTATACTTAAATATTTCTGTTCAGTTTAACTTCGCATTTAAGGTGAATCAAGACTAAAGTAAAATTTCTTTTACAATTTGAGAATACATCTGTATTCTTCATGAGTTCATAAACTTTAAAATAATATTTCATTTTCTTATTTGAATTTACAGAGCCTGGACCAGTCACTTTGCATGCTGCTGTCAATGTGACAACATCTCCATATTTTTGTGCTAAGTTCCCCCTTGGAGAAAATGTTTCCTATGGAGTTAATTTTTCAAACAGTGGACAAAGCAACAACTTGTAACCAATCAAACTTGCATTAATGTCCTAACCTGAACTCTGCAACATCCTATTCCTTCACTGTTTTTGCATTTGCTGGAGATAATACAACAGTTAGCGATTCTGTAACCATCACAGCATTTACAAGTGAGTGAATATAATTTGTCTACATGATTTTGAAATAATGTTTTGGAATTGGGTCTGTTTACTAGCAGGTACCACTCTCAGATTATGTTTTGGAATTTTTAGAATTGAGCAAAGTGGAAGTCTACTGTGTGTTTTTTTCTTCCTGAACAAAGCAGCTTTGGAAACGGCTGTTATTTAATTTATATCCCTTTAGTTGTTATTCACAACTGCATTAGTATTTTGTATATTTTCCTGGAAAAACTTAAATTAGTTACTATCAGTGTACAGTTTTAAACATCATGGAATCTAAATTTGACAAACCTGTTTTTTTTCAGCAAATTTAAAAGGTATTAAATAATTACTGTTTTGCCACAATGCAGTATTCATTTTGTTACAAACGCTACCAGTTTTGGAGTGATCACGTCAGCCGTTGAAATAGCAATGTCTTCCTGAGTCACACAACAATTTGCACTTAATGCATATTCTTGATGTTTTAGAGTTTTGGATACAAACATTTTGTTCTGCCAATCTAATTTCTCTTAAAACAACTTCCTGCTTTTCAAATTACTTTGTTTCATTTGACGTTTGATATTGCCTCATTTTGGAATGACAAATAATCTGTTCACATTCTGTGGTAACAGCCCTCCATAAAATTACTTCTTTTAATAAATGGAATATCAGAAAGCATGGAAGTTGTCACTTTTGCATCTGAGTGCAGTTATCATTTCATGGTTAAAACAGAAACTTTGGTTATGTTTTAGAATTGAGATGTGCATAGAGTACCACTACCTGAGACATTGCAAGTTGCAATCAGTTGTGGTAATGGTCTACTTTCTTTGCTGTTTTACAAAGACACAGTCCTGGTTTGTTGTTTAATGTTTTGTACTACTTATCTAATAGATGTCACGGGGTAGTGACATGAATAGATTTAGCAAAACAACAAATCCTTTAAAAGTGTTGTTC
>NW_024385034.1:0-22502 GCF_016835505.1 Polypterus senegalus
ATACAAGCGGTTGCCTTACTTTATGTTGTGCTTTTGTCAAGAAGTATAGATGACTCATAGTTATTATATTGTTTTGGTGGAGGCATTTATACAGATTTTGGGTTTGTGGTGCACTTTGGTTTTCTTGTATATCCATAACATATACACTTGTATTTTTCTTCTTGTGAATAATTTTGGGATTCTTTGGACTTCACTGTGTGTAGTTACTTCCTGATTGTCTTCTTTAGGAAAATTACAGTTTTGTGTATATACATTCTTGTCTTTATTTTTTGTTTTGGGCCTGGCAAATTCACTGTAAATATCATTCACTATTTTTAATTTGGGGCATTTATTTGTGTGTTTTTGTGCACCTGTAAATAATACCCACTTTTGTTTTTGGAAAATACAATCTTTTTTTTGTTTGCGTCTCCATGTCTGACTTCTCAAGTCTGATCCCAGTCAGTCCTAAACTAAAAGAAGCCCACGCTGTAATCTGGTACCAACTTTGCCACTATACGGGGTGTCACAAAGTGCTATGGAAGACAAATATGATGAAAAGTTAAAGGCACAAGTCAGAATAGAATGAATAGAAAAACAGGAAATAAGGAGAGAGATAAAGAAATGCACCAAATAGGTTAAATCTCTTTAGAGTTGCATGCCTTCTCACAAGAAGAGGGTCAATCCTGCTCCACTGTGGCTGGTAGCCGTGGAAAAGCAGACTGAGAGAACTGACTGGAGGTGATAAGAGAGACTGAAAACATAGGAATCCAAGTTCTGAGGTGCAGCCAAGTCTGCTGACTGAGAGCAAACAAAATATGGTGTAGCTAATGGGGAACTGTTGAGTAAAGGATTTGTGGCAACCAGTGGCGGCTGGTGAAAATGTTTTGAGGTGGGGCTGTGGTACAGCAAACAATTTCTCAAACAATTCTTCACAAATCAAAGCAATATGATTTATTGCAATGCAGACAAAGTTAAAGAACATTATTAAATCATGTCTGATCAATTATTTCAGTATATATATATATATATATATATATATATATATAACACACACAGACAAATGTGAGGACAACCATGTACAGGAAAATAACTGTGGTGGGAAAAAAAAAACTGCATCTTTTTTTTTTACTTATATTTGTACAGGAATTTTGCTCTTCTCTCCTTCTGATTAACAAACTTCTCAATTACTTTCTATTGAAGTCAGGAATGTCTCTGACAAGTTTCTTCTCAATAGAAAGCATTGCCAGAGCATTAAGGCGGTCCTGGGTCATTGTGTTTCTTAGGAAAGTTTTGATCCTCTTCAAAGTAGAAAAGCACCTCTCGGACTCTGCTGTTGTCATAGGCGTGGTGATTATGATCTTGAGAAGACTGACAGTCTCTGTGAAAGTACTTTGAAGATTGTTGTCAATGAAAAACTGGTACAGAGGCACTGCACCACTGCCTAGCGAGGCAACAAAATCCACTAAACCCTTAAAAATGCCAGGGTTGTCTGACGAGTCAGTCTCATCGTGCCAGCAAGGCCAACTCAAAAGCCCCACAAAATTTAACACAATCAATTATCTTGGATAAAATATACCGATTTTATCTACCTCCTCGTTGTGTTTTCTTATCGCAATCCTGTGACCGTGTCTAACTGAGTAGCGATGTTTACTCTTCCCAAAATGGCTAAGTTTGCGGAATTATCCATGTGTGTCCTGGTGTTCTCATGTTTTCTTACTTTCTCGGACAGGTGCTTCATATCTCTCACTCCCGTAACTGTCCAAGCAGGATCTGTCCCAGTTGCTTTAAACAACAAGCACGGGAAACAAAATAAGGCATTAGCAGAAACGCATCCACATAGCCAGGCCTTTTTGGTGTACCAACTGGAAGAGTAGCTTGCTGTACTTCTTCCCTTTTCGCTTATCTGCTGTCTGATTAAGAGGTTAGGCTGATCTGGACCCAGCTCCTTTACCTTCAGTTTTTCTGCCAAAGTTCTCTTCTCAAACGGATATTGGAGTAGAGATTGAACAGAGTTGGGTTTGTGTCCGGAATTAACAACACCTGAGTCCACCATTGTCACGTAATGTTAATTGAAAATTGCGCCACTACAGACCATCCTTGATTTTAGCTGCTTGGAGCGACAGAAAAATCGCCCATTTCAGTTAAGATTTGAGGACGCTGATTGGCTAAATTTTATGTCACATCTTGAATATATTTATATCTTGAATCAGCATTTGACTAAATTCTACAAAGACCCCTCCTTTGGCGATATCTCGATCGCCCTCAGCTGAAATTGAGCGTGCTGACAGGCAGAGAAGTTATATGGTGATGGTGAAAACATTTATTTTTTACAGAAGATTTTCTAATATATCACATCATATAATTATATATTTAAATAATTTATATAATTATTATTTTGTGTGTGTGGTTCAGGGAGGGCGGCGCCCTAGCGCCCTCTATTGGCCAGCCGCCACTGGTGGCAACACAACATGAGGATAGAGTTGATAGTATGGTTAAAGAGTTGCTTGTGGTATTGTCTATCATGTGGTCAGGGGGGAGGCATCCATTGACTGAGGGCCAAGGTGTGTTGTGGGAACAGATGACTGCTATGAAGGAAATGACTGTGAGAAATCTGTTTTTCCAACTTGTTTCAAATGTGTTTTACTTTTTATTTATTACACTCCTGAAGATTTTCTTCATGACTGCCTAAATCTGCAAAGTGACACCTGTCATTCAATAAATATGCACTTTTCCCACCTTGTATCTTTGTTCTGACTTGTCACTGATCCATCTTGGTTCTACATTCAACTAGTTTGTCATGTAATTTCTGAGTGTTGGGTACATCGTGGCCCACTAGCCCCTGACAAACACACAGTTACATACAAATAACTGTAAAAAAAAAAAAGAAAAAAAAAAGTGGATGAATGAAGTGTTTATATTCAGAAAAAAGGAACTTATTTTCGGAGGGGGGTAAATTCTGTGAATTCATAGGCAATACTGGATACTCTTACTGTAACTCAGAAAGTTTGCATTTAAGTTTTAATGAACTCAGATGAAGTTGTTATAGCTGATACTGATATGACCTTTAGTCATATTTGTTCTTTATAAAACTTACTACAACAGCTTAGAAACACTGCAGCATTAATATTGTTTCTTGTGCTGCAAAATCTTAAAAAGGTAGTTGTTCATTCGTTTCCAAGCGGAATTCAATCTAGTAATGCTGCTAGGTTAGGCTGTTCATATTGTTCACTTACCACCTCACAGTTAATTGAAAACACAGCAGCAAGAATCATAACTAGAACTAAAAACCATGGCCACAGAACACCAGTGATTAAATCATGCCATCTGGGAATTTTCCAGTAAAGTTTATAGTCAATTTTTCAAATCCTCTTTCTGATATATAAAATAAATGATTGATCCTCTTTACCTTACAAAAGCTATTAATACCTACAATCCAGTGTGCACATCGTAATATCAAGATGCAGTCCACATTAAAATTTTTGGTATAAATACACTGCTAATGTAGGAGGCAGAGGAGGGCACCCAAACTCATCTCCTTATCAATATTATAGAAACTCCTATTGGTATTGGTAATTTAAATTAATTCTAAAGATGCATTACTTTAGCTTACCTCACCCTTAAAAAGAGTTGTTTCATATAGTATCTCTTTAATGTTGCTTTTAATTGTAGAAATGTATTTTGTTTTGTATTTACTAAGACTTCTTCTTTCTATTTTCATTGTCTCTGGTGGCACCTGGAATATCATGGAGTGGATTCATTATCACATAGAGTGTGAGGGCCTTGTTGTCTAATATCTTTTTTACAAATTAAATTATCATTAATTAACGAATGACCTAAGGCAATTGAAATTTAGGCTTTAAAGCACATATCCCTATCTGACTACAATGAATCTTGTCATTGTAGTTTTTTTGTTTCTGTGGTTTTTTTTTTAATCCTTCCTCAATGGAGTGGTGGCACTGAGGCTAGGGATCTGCACTGGCAATTGGAAGGTTGTTGGTTCAAATCCTGTAAATGCCAGAAGTGTTTCCACTCCGTTGGGCTCTTGAGCAAGGCCCTTAACCTAGAATTGCTCTGTCCTGGGTATGACGTTAACCTGCATCCAGTCTTGCAAGCAGGTCCTCCAACTTGCAGGGAAAACTCGAGGTTGGGTTGTATTGAAGCAGGCTGACATGGCAGGGGCCTCAGTGAAGGCACTCGGAGAGTCAGAACAGACAGCAGAATTAAACTTTATTGTATGGCACACATACAGATTCGCTTAACATGGAACAATGATCCTCCAAGCAATTGGCACCTTTTTCTTTTATTACAATTCTTATCATTTCAGCCATTATTCTTCCTCATCTGACTTCTAGAATTCCATTGCTCTAGTCCTGCCTTTAATTAATTCCACCAATAATTCTTAGCTAAGTGAGTGTCAAACCCTGTTCAGTCCATCTTATCTGTTTGATAAGGGCCACACAATGATTTTCAATCAGAGTTCACATTCAGTTCTCTAAGTGAGGGGCCCATTCTTCAGCTCACTAGCACATCTGACCTTTGACTTTTGAAAATCTGGTGTTTTCAAGCTTATACAAAATAGTCAAAACATATGTAGCATAAGCCTTTTTAATTCTACCTCTTACATCTTGATGCTTAGTGGCATATTATATCTTCTTGTCTCATGTGCATATAATACTTTTCTAGTACATGTTGTGACAGAAAGGGGGCACTATCGTTCCCTTGAACCCTCAGATCAAACTCCAGACCAATAAGTCCAATAAGTTGACTTTTTATTATTAAACAGTGCACAAAGCACCCTCCTCTCCACAATACTCATAAATTAAACAATACACTAATCAATAAACCAATCCTCCACTCCCAGATGCGTTGCCACCCTTCCACCCAGCTCAGCTCGGCGTCTGGGATTTTCCATCATCCTTTATAGACCTTGACCCGAAGTGTTTCCAATCCCCAGTCTATGTGATCTCCTATCACTTCCGGGTCAGATAAAGTCCTTTCTTCACCCCAGAAGCCGTCATTCCTCTTGTCCATGTGACTTGGACATACTTCCGGGGCATAAGGCAAATACAGTAATCCCTCGCTATATCGCACTTCAACTTTCGCGGCTTCACTCTATCGCGGATTTTAAATGTAAGCATATCTAAATATATATCACAGATTTTTCGCTGGTTTGTGGATTTCTGCGGACAATGGGTCTTTTTAATTTATGGTACATGCTTCTTCAGTTTGTTTGCCCAGTTGATTTCATACAAGGGATGCTATGGGCGGATGGCTTATAAACTACCCAATCAGAGCATGTATTACATATTAACTAAAACTCCTCAATGATATAAGATATGCTTCCTGCGCGGTGCTTGATTGTTTGCTTTTCTCTCTCTCACCCTCTCTGGCATTCTCTGCGCCTGACGAAGGCGGTGTGAGCAGAGGGGCTGTTTGCCTAGAGGATACGGACGCTCCTCTACAAAATGCCGCTTTATCACGTTGCTTCACGTATTGATTTTTTGATTGTTTGCTTTTATCTCGCTCTCTCTCTCTGACATTCTGTGCTCCTGAGCGCTCCTTTGAAGAGAAGATATGTTTGCATTCTTTTAATTGTGAGAAAGAACTGTCATTTCTGTCTTGTCATGGAGCACAGTTTAAACTTTTGACTAAAGGGTGTTATTTCTTGTCTAGAGGGCTCTAATAATGTTAACAGTGTGGGAGAGTTTATAAGGGCTTAAAATATATAAAAACTAGCAAAATACCACGCATGGCGGAGAAGTAGTGTGTTAAAGAAGCAATGAAAAGAAAAGGAAACATTTTGAAAATAACGTAACATGATTGTCAATGTAATTGTTTTGTCACTGTTGTGAGTGATGAGTGTTGCTGTCATATATATATATATATATTTACACACACACATAAACATATATATATATATACACACACACATATATTCATACATATATATACATATACATACATATCTACATATATACACACACAGCTATTTCGTATCAGTGCAATACGCTGCTTGTTAAAACGGATAACTCCCGCTCTTACGTGCAAGTCTGCGTGGATATTATGAACTATCGTATTTGTTCAAGTTCTATTTAAATTTTAAATAGAAGGAATTTTTATTTAGTCGACAGAAATATCTTTGGTAGGAATGGTAAAAACAGACAGGAATATTATTCCTGAATAAATCAACTCAAACCTTAAACAACTTATAATATTTTGCTCTCCATAAAAATATATCCTGTCTAAATTATACAAGTTAGAAATAAAGTAAGCGTTAAAAGAACAAACATTCAAATTTCTTTACTCTTATGTAATTTTATATAAAAATAAACTTAGATTTTAAATATCCCAAAAGATTTTGCTCTCCATAAAAATATATCCTGTCAAAATTATACAAATTCAAATATGAACATGCTGCATAACAAAACCTGGAAATATAAATAAAATGTGTTCCTTTCAGCAATAACAAATCAAATCATTCAGTTGTCTTTGCTCATATGTCATTTTAGAGCTGGACGCCTGGCATCTTTTTTGGCAACAAGTTCGTTTCTGTTTGGTGTGAGGTTCTGTGTTGTGGAGATTCTCAGGATGGATTGCAGGTGCTCATCAGTGAGGCGACTCCTGTGTGCTGTTTTGTTAGTCTTTATCACTGAGAAGAGCTTCTCACACAGATATGTGCTACCAAACATGCACAAGGTTCGAGCCGCATGTAGGCGGACTTTTTGTTCTTCAAAGTCACCAAAGCGCCGTGCAAACTCAGTGCGCTCAGTTTATCAGCAAAGTGCGTATTTGGGAACACCGTAGTGATGACTTGGTTTAACATTACTTGGCAACAGGGAAAGTGGGGCAAGGTGCACTGGTGCATTTGTGTCTCCCATAAAAGCAGCTTCACTTGAAATCACTTTGTGATTGTGCACGGTAAAACGTCCGCTGAAGTGTCAGATTCTTATTTAATTCTTCTGCTTTCTGTATCTTCTGCATTGCATTCAGGTCTTTCAGGTTACCCTGATGTTTTGTCTCATAGTGCCGTCTTAGATTAAATTCTGTAATTACAGCCACATTAGCTCCACAAATGAGACACACGGGTTCAGTAAACATATACTCAGCCTCCCATCGGTTTTTAAAGGCTCTATTTTCAGAATCAACTTTTCTCTTCAGCATCGTGTGAGCTAGCCGCAATAACTTGCAGCATCATAAGCTAGACTTGATTAACGGTAAGTGTTCGGCAAGGCAGCTGAAGCGCTGCATTATGGGATCTGTAGTTTATTGTGTTACCAGCGCTTCATATACCGGGCCATTAATAACAATAATACAGTATATAAAATGATCTCGGGCGGATATAATTACGCGGGCGGATGTGGCTCGGCCCTTGAGTTTGACACATATGGACTAAATAGAACTTGAAAAGATATATTTTTCAAATGTGATCGCGCAATTCAGATAGAGTTGGCGCTACTACAGCCTGCATGCCTCAATAAGTCATCCTCCCTCGCTCTTACTTTTTTACCGTTCATCTAATGAATACACTGAGTATGGCTTTACCAAAACAATCATTGATGGCGAATAAAGTATCCATTATTGAGTATGTAGATCGGGATATATATATACATATATATATACCCCGTATCATAGCAGGGAGAAGTAGTGTGTTAAAAAAGCTAGAAAAAGAAAAGGGAACATTTTAAAAATAGCGTAACATGACTGTCAATATACAGTATTTGTTTTGTGAGTGTTACTGAGTGTTGCTGTCATCAAGGATTTGATTATCATTATTTCTTTCAATCAGGTTCGTATTTGTAGGATGTGTTGTGTTCAAGTTACATTCCGTGTTTGTCAATCGTTGTAAAGATGACAGGTTTCATTCATCGATTCGTTTCTTACTGCATCAATAAACAGCTCGTCTTCTTCTTTATCTGAGACCTGACACACTGCATGCACGGGTTTTTTACACTGTCTTCCTTTAGCGGGACATTGACTTTTTCCACCGTGTGCTTTGTTTTCGCAGTAGCTGGATTTATGAATATGCTTGTATGTATCAGATGCTTCATATTTTTGCTGCCTTTTCAATTGTGTAATTGGTTTTGTTCAGCTCTTTGGAACTGTTGCTTTTTATCTGTGCACTGCGTCAGTTCACGTGAGCCGTTCGGTGTACATGCATCGAAGTTTCCCAGCTGTGCTGGTGCCATCTCGTGCTATGTCCATGGCTGTATTTAATGTTACCTTAGTCCTGGCACTTAAAACTTTCTCTCGCAGTTTAAGCTGAGTTTGTGTCAAACACCACCCTGACCATCTCATCTTCCTCTGCATAAGCACAGTCCTTAACCCGTGAATATTTAGTGGGAGTTTGCTATTGGATTGCGCTGACGGACGGCCTTATATGGGCAGGCACTAAATTACAAACGCCAGCGCAGCCTGTCTATGAACTTAATTTAAAGTGTAGGTTTACATCGTGCTTTGTTTCAAGTAGCAGAACTCATGAATATGGTTGTATATGTCACTTTCGCTTCTTATTGTTTCGCTGCCTTCTCAATTATATAATGCATGTTTTCTTCAGCGCTTTTTGGAGGTCTTCCTGGTTTTCTATGTACTGCGTGATTACGTGGGAGGCGTGATGATGTCACACGAAACTCCCCCACGTGTTCAAGCTCATCTCCATTACAGTAAATGGAGAAAACAGCTTCCAGTTATGACCATTACGCGTAGAATTTCGATATAAAACCTGCCCAACTTTTGTAAGGAAGCTGTAAGGAATGAACCTGCCAAATTTCAGCCTTCCACCCACACGGGAAGTTGGAGAATTAATGATGAGTCAGTGAGTGAGTGAGTGAGTGAGGGCTTTGCCTTTTATTAGTATAGATATATATATACATACATATACAGTGTGTGTGTATATATATATATATATATATACATATACATATACAGTGTATATATATATATATATATATATATATATTTTTATGCATTATATGATGTTTCTCTGTTTTATATATATGGTGCATTTCTTTTCATACTACAGTATATCTAAGTGGAAATTCACTAAGAAGAAATTGAGTACACTGAATTGAACCAAAGAGTGGGATTTACCAATATTTGTGACAGATGCTATATTAATTTTGGAATATAGTAATTATAGTAAAAGAGGAAGGGAAAGGGCAGAATGTGTGACTTTAGGCAGTCCTCTCTTAAATGCATTCATAACTATCAAAAGTCTTTGTTCTCCTATGGCATGCCTACTGGTTGTCATTCCACCCTCCTGTTTCTCAGTTCTTGCTCCCAAGCTGTGAAGACACCTCCAAATGACTACTGAAAATTCAAGCCGTCTACAGATGTTCAGGATTTTCTTGATGGCTTATCTTTTCACTAAGCACATAGTGAGTACTTAAGCTTTATATTTCTCAGCTCTCAACTGGATATCTTCTGCTTGATCTCGCATTATTAGGCATCAACTAACTTTGCTTTCATTATGATGCAAGTTTATATGGCTGTCCAAGGAATAAATGAAGTATTCCGCTATGCTGCTTATGCTATAATTTGAATTTTGTCCTCTTTTAATTCTAATTTTATT
Source organism: Polypterus senegalus (assembly GCF_016835505.1). Classification (NCBI taxonomy): domain Eukaryota; kingdom Metazoa; phylum Chordata; class Cladistia; order Polypteriformes; family Polypteridae; genus Polypterus; species Polypterus senegalus. The sequence goes on from NW_024385034.1 coordinate 9,548, forward strand.
TTCTTGTTAAACACTTTTAATGTATTGCAGTTCCCATTATTATTTATTGACAATTAGAATTTGTTTAAATAATAACAAAGATAACAATAACCTTAAGTTCTCTTAAGTATTCTGTCAAAAGTGGGATGAAATTACATCTTTTATTGGCTAACTAAATAGGTTACAAATGCAAGCTTTCAAGGGAGCTAAGGCCCCTTCATCAGGCAAGGTGTAACCTTGTTATTTGGCAAAACAAGACAAACAAAGCTGTGACACTAAAGAAAGAGAATCTGCCAAAATTAAGTATTCTGATACACAGTAGACGTCACAAAGGTTATGTGTGGATAACCTCTGCTTCCCACTGTGCAGTGTTTTTGTGCATATGTGTAGGGAGGAGGGTTGGCAAATGTTTTGCCATGGGGTGGTCTGATGGTGAGCCTACAGCCACCCTAGCACGTTCCATGTGGACCTGAGTATCCCAAACCTGCACTGTTAAGTCACGCTTAACCACCCTGTCACAGAGATTCTGAGTTGTGGTTACCGTCAGGATGAAGTAACTATGGTTATCTCTAGACTCCAGATAGTTAATTAGAAAGAATTCAAGGCAAAGAAGGGTCACATACTCAAATATTTATTCTTGTATTCACTCAGTATAACTTGAAAATTGCTTCAGAGATGCTGTACATTGGCTAAACCTGTACTCTGATCCCGAAAGGTCATTTGTAAAGACAATTTCCTCTCAAAGATTAAAAAAGTATATCAAAATAAAAAATATATATATATGGCATAACATTTTTTAAACTAAGATTTTTAATGTGCCCAAAGCAGAAGCAAAGCAAATGGTTGTAATGTTAATAGTGCAACCTGGATAAATTTCGACTCTTCTTGCTAGAAGTCTTGGCCACAATGCACATAGATAACAGGTGCCCCCTTTATTTGTTGTATTGCTGTTCTGAAATGATGGATATTTTATCCTACAATGTCTCTTAACAGATATTGATAAAGGAAAGAGATGAGTAAGTGCTGGTATGCCCTATATCAGTGCCCAGCTTGCTTTTCCTTAAATGTACCCCTTGGACCAATGAGGCATCGTAGTGTAGAGGCCAGCTCTTTTGCCCAGTTTTGGTCTAACACCTCTGGACCTATCCTGGCTAGGCACAGCCTATATTATCAAACCTTCAACCAATCAGCATTCCACCCGTGGCTATGAACTACAGAAAATCATTTAATTTTGCCTTGAAGACCCTAGCTTGTGGTTAATGTGTCAGCTTAGGTGACAAAGATTCATCTATTAACTGGTTCTGATCTGTTATGTGGTGAACAGAGCAGCAGGCAAGTTCTTAATATACAGTATATTGACAAAATACAGTGGAAATCTTTCTTTTAAACCTGAAAGTTTTCCTACACTTTAAACCTAATAAGAATGCTAGCAATTGTTCAAAAGTCTATCCTCATGCTTCTGCATTTGAGCTTAATAAGCATTAACAAACACAAGTATAGAGAAACTCCAGTTTCTGTGTTTTGCACACTGTCAATGTACACTCGTACTGATATGAATACAATACAGAATTTGAAATATGTTCATGTACTATTGTTTACTCATACATCAAATATGCATTGCCTTCAAGAGTATGAGAAGCTGCTGGAAATAAGAGTATTAAATTCAGCACATGAATGACTTTGACTGACAATATAAAGATTGAGTGCAGCAAAGAGAGCATTCTTGTTGACAATGTCATGCAGCATTGTAAAAGACCCTGGAGGTGAGTATGTATGGATTGTTTAATGATGCAAATGATTTACTGAAATGAGAGTTGACATTTCAATTTTACAATTACCTGAATAAGCAAATAATCATCCAAATGGCTGCATTTACTATTGTTTCTCATCAGAATAAAAGCACTTTTCTGCTGCACTGAGTCACCAGAATCAGTAATAGTTATTTCTGATGTAACTGAAAATGTCATTTAGTAAGAGATAAAATTGAACTAAAGTAAGAAACAAAACCAGTCAGAAGCTGAGTTCTTTAACAATTAAAAAGACTTAATTTCATTTATTGTTGGTAGATGGACAAGTAAAAATCCTCAGGGTATTGCATCACTTTTTGCTAATTGCTAGCTGTACCTGGACAATAATTCACAATGCCAACCATTTAAGTAATTAAGGTATCCTTATATTCACCCTTTTGTTAAGTTTTTCAAACCTGGTTACTTCAATGCAGGGTCACAGGGGTTCAGAATCAATCACAGCACCATTTTTCACTAAGCAAGAAGCCAGCCTTAAATATTAGACAGGCTTTATCAATTGCACAAAATACAAATAAGTTTAGGACTCTGTAATGCATTTGAAGATGTGTAAACTGCAACATAGACAACTTCCTGGGTGGGATGTTAGTCAAACACAGGGCACTTTCAGGTACACTCACAGTGGTAGAGCTGATGTCACCAAATCTTATTGTGCATAGCTTTTTAATCTGGGAGAAAAATAGAGAGAAAGTCCCCTGTGGTCATTCCACACATTTGAAAATTTGTGCCCAAGAAAATGTGAGGCTATATGACTATTCTGTATATAAAATACTCACTCAGTCATTATTTTTGTAACCTGCTTTATTCATTAGAGGCATTAAAGTATCTATATATAAAATTCTAAGAGATATATCTCTCTGTCACCTAAAAAATCACAAACCAATTTTGCCTTAAACCTTGGTCTTCATCTTAACCGATAGGTCATGACATGATATGTGCAACACAACCCAAGAATTGGATTACCTTAGCTATATAAATGGGCTTTGAGTCCTTCTAATGGAAAGCAGCCGTGTTGTGGTTGACAGGAAAAGAAAAGCAGTGTGTGCACCTAGCACTGCTGACTGGAAAAGAACCACATCAACATCTGCTGACAGTGAAGCACATTGCCAAAAATGACTGAGCCTTTTCACCATAATCCCTCTCTGAGCACAAAAGAAATTCAAAGAAAGTTGACCAAAGAATTGAAGGTGTGGTTTTTCTCTATCACGTATGTGGGCTTTGGGTCCTTTTCCTGACAAGCAGTGGCATGGCCACGCAACATGGCTTACCGACTGACATTTTCATCACAAATGCAAGTCATACACTCCAAGTGTGAAAGACAGTCACAAAACATTATTAGGGTGAGGCAAAGATGGTGGCAGCCTCAGCAGAGTAACCTGCGGTGCCATGTTTCATAAGAAGAGCATCAGCCACCTTTCCTTGAGGGCCAGATGTCTGTTCCCTAGTTATAATAATTACTGGAATAATATTAGCATAGAATAGTAGAAGATTATATGTTACACTCATGTCAAGTATCCAAAAACCCTTTTCAGCAGAAGTATATTTCTGTCACTATATTTGTTTAAGGTTTTAAGTGTGATTATTGACTGAATTTTCTGTTAGGGAAAGACAGAACTTTCAGTGAGATGTAGTTCTCACTAATCACGTTGCTAGGGACTGGCAGCTTGCTGCCTGTTGAGTAGCACAGGAAGAATTTTACTGTACTCTTTATTCCAATCAACTAAGCTGTAAAGGTACAATCCTTCCATTTATCCATTTTCCTAGCCCGATTATCCAGGGCATGGTTGTGGAGTAGCTTGAGTGTATCCTAGCAGTCATTCCATGCAAGGCGGGAAAAACAGCTGGATAGGATGGCAGTCAATTGCAGGGAAAAAACACATACATGTGCAGTGCAAGTTAAGCCATGCCAATTCAACTAACTTGCATGTGCTAGGAATGTGGGATGAAACCCACTTGGACACTGGGAGTACATATAAACTCCATGGAGGGAACACCTGGGATGCAAATCCTGGTCTCCTTACTACAGGGCAACAGCGCTACCACTGCACCACTGTGCTATCCTAAGGCATACTCGTAATGACTAAAACCACCACACCTTATGTGGACAGTGAAACAACTGCAAACTGACTTTCCCGAAAATATATACAGCCTGATCTGTAATGATTCATAAGTAATTTGAATATAAAAAATAGGTGCATGAACTTCGCACCTACAAGTCATACAGTAGTGTCCTGATTTTCACATATTAATAAAGGAATTATAGGTAAATTTGTTACTTAATAGATTTTCCAGCTTACAGCAGTTGCACAGACCTTGAGCCCATCTTGACAGATTCCTGTGGAATCTCTGCACTGAGAGTGAAAGTGAAATTGACTCTTCAATTCCACCCGGGGGAGTAAATGCGAACATTAATTTTATTTTAATTCTTTTCATTTTTATTACTATTTAATTTAATATTGTTTCTTTGTATCAGTATACTGCTGCTGGATTATGTGAATTTCCCCTTGGGATTAATAAAGTATCTATCTATCTATCTATCTATCTATCTATCTATCTATCTATCTATCTATCTATCTATCTATCTATCTATCTATCTATCTATCTATCTATCTATCTATCTATCTATCTATCTATCTATCTATCGAAAGCTGATTCTTGGAGCTGAGCAGCAAGCATATTCTAACCAGTGTATTTTGCCACCTGTATGAGCACAGCAATGGGGAAAAATGAATAGAAAGAAAACAGCAATTACAATTAATTTAAATTTACACCTATGAAGAAGTCGGTAAATTGTTAGAAGCAATGGTAAATATTCTGGTTATACTGAACAACAGAGAAGTCAGGCAAAATTAAAAAGGCTATAAACAAAAAAGAGATAGCATTTGGCCTGTATGCCTTATGGAAGCTAGTTATTATGTACAAACTCTACATGATACTTTTTTCAAAGGTTTCTACAAAATAATTACAGATTCAACTGTTAAATACAGGAAGAGGATTTTTTTTTTTTTTAGCCAGAAAGAAGAGTGAACCTTTACTTCTTGTTGGGAAGCCCTATCGGTAATTGTTTTGCACTATGCTGCCTTGTGTCTCTCTCAGTCTCCCTGTCTTTATATGATGTCACACAGGGCAACATATCAGAAGACCTGCTGTGGTATCTTTGTAAAAGAATGAACATTCTGGTCTCTTAAACTTGATTTTTCTCCATCTAATTTGGAAAATGAAAAGCTTAGAAAGAATAAAGGTTAAATCAAAACACTCATTACTCTCTGTTCATAGAAATATAACATCTACTGATACGCTGGCTGGTAATTTACCTTACCTGCTGTGCGTTGGTTTAAGCATTTTAATTAGCAATGAACCATTGTTTCAGGGGCTAGAGGTGATTCTTTTTAATAACTCCAAAAATAGAAATAGATAGAAATGCTTCTTCCCAGATTAAAAGTCACAATGGTACATAGTAATGTATAAGAACTAAAATAAGCATGCTCATGATAGACAAATCACTAAATAAAGTATCTCCCAAATGTATACAAACTGAAAGAACTGAAACAGGCCAGTCAATCTGGATTGTTAGTAGGTAATCTTTAGATAAACAAACTAAATGTTTTGTGCACTTACCTTTTATTTGGTTAGGTCTAGTATCGTTTGGCCAGACATAATTCTCAAATGAGAATACACCGACTGGGGACAACTCTTTAAATGTTTGTATTGAGTGAAATTTGGCAAAAAAAAGCTACTCCCACAGGATTTCTTCATAAAAACCTGCCCTCAATTTCCAACAGTTTGTTAAAACTTTTGGGGTTGCAGTGTCCCATTTCTACTCATGTGTTAGAAAAATACATAAAAACTTTGGATAGACAGAAATGAACGGTAGACTTGACAATGAGAGAAACAGAAAGGTAAGATTGTAGATTTCAATTCAGTAGCTCAGTAACACAAAGTAACTGAAGCTTAATGATTAATTTGTATATTGTAATGAATGTGGAGATAGACACACTCACACACAGACCACTGCAGATACTCCGCCAAACATGTTCTACGATGTTCTTTCCTGTCATTTTGACTATTCCATCACTACATGGCATAACAACAGCAAATAGAGTTTAGATAAGCATTGTAGTCTATGTATATACTATTTGTTTAAAATTCTTCTTCCTCTTCATCTTTTTCCACTTCAATGTGGGATTGACGTGCTTGATCACCCACCTCCAAATAGCTCGGTCCTGCACCTCCTCACCAGTCATGCCGTTTTACTTCAGATCTTCTTTTACTTTATGCACCCATCTCCACTGTGGCCTCTCTCCCCTTCTCTTCCCCTCTATTTCCATTCCAATCACTCTTTTGCCCACCTATTCATGGTCTCTCCTCATCACATGTCCATACCCCTTCAACCTACTTTTCTATATTTTCTTACATATCTCTCCCACTTTTTTGTACCTCTGATTGTCTCAATTCTGATTCTGTCCTTTGTTTTGTGACTCCAGGCATCCATCTTCACATTCTCATGCAAGCTCCTTTTTGCAAGCTCTGAAGTTTAAAAAATTAATAGGGAATACTCCAATTAAAACGTTTAAAACTTACATCCTGTTTGATTTATTCTCTTACAATCCAATTTAAACATAACTGTATTGATACAAATTGTCTCCTTGATGCCATTGGTCTTTGCATGTAAATGAAGACTGATAACTATCTGCATTAGCAGAGCATACTTTTGTTGGAGACTCTTCATATTGCCTTTTCATATCTGCTTTTCAATTAATCATAGCAACTGCTTTGAAAGACTCTTACTAAGTTCTTCCAATTTTCTTTCATTTCTTAGCTTTCATCGTGGCACTTGTAGTCTGCCTTGAAATATATGGGCTCTCACAGTTGATGACCCTATTTTTTGTTCAGTTAAAACTGCCCGTATTTTTCTGTGAAGTGAACTTTTTCAGAGTGTAGCTGACATAAAAGTCTAAACATCCTGTCTATATTCCTGTTTATATGCAGTATGTTGTAAATAAATAGAGCATATGAAAAGATTTGGAGATCCAGCCAAGAGCCACTGTTTATTTTCCAGAACTTGCTAGTGAGATAGTTGTACATTGACGTGGCTAGGGGCTATTGAACATCACCAATTGGCATAAATGATAATCAGGCTTCTCTGTGAGGCTATCATTTGCTCTTCTTAAGCCTTTCAGTTGAATGATGACACCCATTGTTGACATGGGGGCTTTCAGGGTTTTTGAGCAGAGAGGAGTCTGAGGCAGAGTGGAAGTGATACCACTCCTTATCTGAGAAGTATCCTCCATTCTAGAAAGGCAAGTGGAAATATAGTGAATCACTTCTCTACAGTTTGCCTGGTGTACCTGTGAAAAGGTCCCTGTAAGAGACATTACATGTGCATTACTGTGTATATATTGCTTTATTTAGCTGTTTTCTCTTTTCAAAATTATGATTTTTGTTTATTTTTATACTATGCTAATAATTATCTCATAGCCATCTGGTCTCTTAAATGAAAATGTTTATAATAAAAGTAAAATTAATTGAATGAGCAGAGTGTTGTGTTATGTAATGCATTGTGTGTAGTACAAATGAAGAATTATGCAACATAAAACAGCTGATAGGCAATATCATGAATAATTTTTATGTCTAGTTGTACAAATTGTGTATCCTATAAGAATTATATAACAGGGCTAGAGAAAAGTTAAGGTAAAGCATGGACTTAGATTAATTCCGGAAGCATGACATATTTTGCAAGTGTACATACTGTAATGTATTACTTGATCATGATGACAACAGTTTTTAAAGAGAATAGAATCAGGGTATATTATTAAGTCAGAATTTATGCAGGGGTCATAACCATTAGACAAAAATTAAACAGCAAACCTAAGGACATGTAGACAGAATTGTGGTCACAGAACAGGGGTGCGAGCCTGAAAGCTTCATCTCGTACTTAAGGTCATTCACTAATTAGTGAGTGTTTCCTGAAACCCTTGGCAACTAGAGTACTATATAATTTCTTTCAGAAATGAATGCATGAACCGACCCATTTGTTATTTTAAACAACGATCTTTATTTGGACTTCGCCTGAGATTCTGTCACAGAGACACAAAGGTCACCTTAAGTAGATAACAAAAACACACTTACACTCTTAATTATATAATCTAATAACACTATCAGTAATAATAATAATGTCAATGTTTAATTATAAATATAAAATGGTAACATAGTCAATAAATTACTGCAAATGGGACTCTTTGTAGCCTTAATAATTGTAAACAATTATATCCTTTAAAGTGGGAAGGTGAATCACCCCTTAGTACCAGCAATGACAATGGCAGCTATCCAGAGATTTGCAAATTTGAGAATATGAGACATCACCATCCAACAATTCATGTTGCTGGTCTAAATGCTGTTTTGTGGGCAGACATCAAACCCTTGGACCATCTCGGTAATCAATAACCCATGGGTGGAATAAAGACCCTTGTTGGTCTGGTACAGTACACAAGTTGGAAAGTGGAACATGCAGGAATTTTTCCCTCAGTCCCACTGTGCACCTTCCAACAGCTCTCCATTTCTGTGTCACCAGCCAATTCTCACAGACCGTTGGTAATGTAAATGACCTCAGCAAGGCTGATGTACAGAAATCTGAGCATTTGTGACAGATTACTATTGCTGTCATACACACAACTACATAAAATTTTCATCAGGAGGGATGCCTTGCATAATACAAAACTGATTTTTATGCCATTGCAAGCATACATGGCATTGCACGATTAGCATAGTGAATGGAATGCTCATCCCTGGTTGTACTCCCAGCCTCTTGAATTCCATATACCCCTGATATGCAACCATCAGGACCTTTTACAGACACTGTGGCCAAGTGGCCTGGGAATACACATGACGCTTGTATCTGGTCCAACTCTGGGGTGTATCAGATGATAAGGGATGGCGTGTTTATTATTATTAATTTAGTAGACTCCTTTATACATGCTGTCATACAAAACAAGCTTGCTGGTAGCTGGTTTCTAGACTACAGTGGGTTTCCTCTTCATAAATATCTGATCCTTCTGTTTTGGAATCTGAAACCATGGCTAAGGAGAGGTGTAGCACTGCACAGCAAAGTACATGCACTGTTGTATAGCATGCTCTGGACACGTGGAAGATGTAATTCTGGTGCCTCATGCAAGTCCTCATGGGATTACACAAGCCTCATCTAAAAGTTGTTTTAACTCCTGTTTTGTGAAGTGTTGCTTTCTTTTCCAGTTGCTGCTCATCTCTGTACTTTTTTGCAAGGACACCAATCAAATTTTGAGCTTATTTATAGATTTATGACTAATAGGTTATATTAATTTGGTCTTTATTTTGTGTGATATTGTATCTTTTAGCTATTTTTTTATTACCTTTTTCTTTTTTTACATTAGCAGATGCCTGGTGTATATATTTCACTATTGAAATACATGAGATCGATGTTTCTGTTATTGACAACCTGTGATGTGGATGTTGGCAAGAAGTCAGAAAAGAAGTACTTTAAACTTGTTTGTTAAATGTTGGATAACTAAGAGTTTCGAAACTCTGGCAAAACCAGACTCATTCTTTACCTCTTGTTCAATATTTTGTTCCTATTTAATAAGATTGATCATTTTGAGGAAACGAAACCCTACAGTGGAAAGTTAAAAGCCAAGAAGGATACATGTAACCAAGCCAACGCAAGACATAAATAATACATCAGAAGACAAGAAAAAATGAAGTCATAAATTAAAAAAACAAACAATACAAAGTTTTTTCTTTCAAAAATCAAATTTTTGAAGAAGGACTCAGGAGACACAAAAAGCCAGCACTGACATAGTAACCATGAAACCTTTTACAGGTTTTATTGTTTTTAGTTCCAGAACAAAATGTGGAGTGAGTAAGATAATAAAGATATATATTGTGTGTGTATATATGTAGATATGTATGTATATATATATATATTGTGTGTGTATGTATATATATTTGTATTTGTGTGTATACAGTATATTGTGTGTATGTATTATGTGTGTAAGTATATGTATGTGTATATATGTATGTATATATGTGTGTGTGTGTATATATATGTGTATATGTTGTCACACACGCGTGCATGGAAGCAGCTGAAGGGCTTAGACATTACTGCTTATACATCTGCCCGGGGCGGGAGTGCTGCGCTCTTTCTAAGTTCTCTTCAGGTCTTACCGGAAATCCCACCAGGAGCCGCCATTTCCAGGAAGTAAACATCACTTCGGTTCCGGTCCCAAGGATGAGGTCACTTCGGTTCTGGCCCCAAGGATGATGTCACTTCCAGTTCTGGCCCAGAGGACGACATCATTTCGCCCTCTGTTATAAAGCTCACTGCCTTTGCTTAGGCAGACAGTTCTGTTTGACTCTGTTGTTGTATCAACTGTTATAATGCCTCAAAGACTTTTGCAGCTGGGAACCATTAAGCGGGTGGCTCCCAAACCTTTCCAGTCTCTGGTCTCCGCTTATTACAGTGCCGTAGCCGGCAGGATGGTGTCCCCGATGAACCTGCGACCGAACTTTCCAGAACCAGGTGGGTGAGTACTGGGGCCGAGTTTCAGGGCAGGGAGTTCGGGAGGGTCAGGAAGAGCGGTGCAGGCTCTGCTCCACGAGCATAACTCTCGGGTTGACCACCCATCTCGTGGAGAAGGTGGGGGACCCACAGGCGTGGGCTGGCTCTGGACACACACAGTGGCTCAGTTGCTCTCCTTGGCAGGAAAGGCGAGCTGCCCATGGGACCAAGGTCCCTGTTACGATGGGTTGTCCCAGGCCGCAGGTGAAGGAAATACTGAACTGGGAGTTTAACCAAGCAAAGGGGTGTCAGAGCAGGCTATGGCTCTCTGGCAACAGGTGGGTGAGTGGCTACAGCCATTTGAGTTGACCCATTACAAATAGTGCAGCAAGTGGCCTGTTTTTGCTGCTAAAAAGGCTACCCCAGGATTTTGCCCAGCCTGAAACCTGGGAGGGCAGAACAGCCACTCTGTGGACTACCCGGGCTATGTCCTACTAAAGCAGTCCCTTCCACGCAAACAGAGCCTGTTCCAAGTCGCGCCGTCTGGCTTGCGACTCCGGAACAAAAAAGGGGGACCGCAGGGACAATGGGGTTGTTTGTGTTAGCAACCCTGGCGGATAAACTACAGGGGGCTTCTTTTAATGGACATAAAATAACAGCGCTGTTGATTCCGGGAGTACGTTCGTCGTTGCTCGCTTTTTTTCTACCCCAACAATTGATTAAAAATAAGACCAGTCTAAAATGTATCCCGGGGATATCCGCACGCTAATACCGACTGGTCCGGGGGTAATATACTGGCCTGCAAGATCATTTTAATACTGTATTTGTTATTAATGGCCCGGAGATATGCGCTGGTAACACAATAAACTACAGATCCCATAATGCAGTGTTTCAGCTGTCTTGCCAAACACTTGCTTAATCAAGTCTAACTTTGATGCTGCAGTTATTGAAGCTAGTCCACGATGCCCAAAAGAAAGTTGATTCTGAAAAAGAGCCTTTTAAAAAACCCATGGAGGCTGAGTATATGTTTACTGACATTGCCCGGGAAACCCGGTGTCTCATTTGTGGAGCTAATGTGGCTGTAAGTACAAATTTAATCTAAGCGGCACATGAGACAAAAAAATCAAGATAACCTGAAAGACCTGAATCAATAGAAGATACAGAAAACAGAAGGTTAAAGAAGAATCTGAACTTCAGCGACGTTTTACCCGTGCACAATCACAAAGTGATTTCAAGTGAAGCTCTTTATGGGAGACATGCACCAGTGCAACTTACTTCCCTGTTCAAGAGTTACCAAGTCGCAAATTTTTAAAACGCATTTTTGCTGATAAACTGGCCCTGTGACTGAGTTCCACCCCTTTTTTGGTGACTTTGAGAAAAAAGGGTGAGTTGTTTGCAAGCCATTTGCCATCGATGTGGAAACTGCACCTGTGCAGATTCAGATGGAGTGATTGAGCTGCGTGTAATGGCACCAAGGCAAAGTATATATGCAGGGCCCCACAGTTTATTTACTCCATTCCGCAGAAATGCTCCAGCTCCATCTACATGCGCTCGCCTTGTCATGTTTGGGAGCACATATCTGTGTAGAAGCTCTTCTCAGTGATGAAGACTAACAAAACAGCACACAGGAGTCGCCTCACCTGATGAGCACCTGCAGTCCATCCTGAGAATCTCCAACACAGAACATCACACCAAACATAAACGAACTTGTTGCAAAAGATGGCAGGCGTCCAGCTCTGATAAAATGACATATGAGCAAAGACAAGTGAATGATTTGATTTGTTATTGCTGAAAAAGAACACATTTATTCTATTTCAAGGTTTTTTTTCAGTATGTTCATATTTGAATTTGTATAATTTTGACGGATATATTTTTATGGAGAGCAAAATCTTTTGGGATATTTAAAATGTAAGTTTTTTTTATATAAAATTACATAAGATAAAGAAAATTTTAATGTTTATTCTTTTAAAGTTTACTTTATTTCTAACTTATAACTTAGACAGGATATATTTTTGGAGAGCAAAATATTATAAGTTATTTAAGGTTTGAGTTGATTTATTCAGGGAAAAAATTCCGTCTGTTTTTTTTCTATTTATTGTTCAAAAAATTAAGTTTAAAGGTTTAGTTTTAGTGTGTTCAATAAATGTTTATCCTGTTCGGCCCCCAACCTAAAGTGTTTTGGATTTGGCCCCCGGGAATTGGGTTTGACACCCTGATTTAGTGACAAAATATCTTTGGTTGGAATGTAAGAATTTACTCCTTTACATTTGTATGGTGAAGAAAAATTTATGCAATGTGTACATTTAACACATTCCTACCAAAGATATTTCTCGAATTATATAAAAATTCCTTTTATTTAAAAATTTAAATAGAACTTGAACAGATACGATAGTTCATAATATCACAGAGACTTGCACTTAAGAGCGGAGTCATCCGTTTTAACAAACAGCGTATTGCACTGATACGAAATAGCCTGCCCATTTAATTATTTAGGAATGGATAAATATATTAAGATTTTGTACAAATAATGTTTTTTAATTTCTTCCTTGATGGATTCTACCCCAGCAACAGTTGCTACAAATTTTTTTAAAGTATGTTTTTTTTTTTTTATATATATATATATATTTTTTATATATATATA
>NW_024385035.1:0-6274 GCF_016835505.1 Polypterus senegalus
TCATTCCAGTTTTGCAGGGTTGCCTGATAATTTAAGCCTGTGTTTACTAATGAACAAATTAATAGGTCAGGCACTAATGTAGATTCAACTACAGCACTTTCTAAAAGCAGAATAAAATATAAATATAAAAGACCACATACTTAAAAAATGTGTTTAATTAGAGAGAAAATAATTCACTGGTTTTTAATCTGGCTGAGACAAAAACCTGCAGCCCTAGGCCACCTCAAGTACTGAATTTGGGAACTACTGGTCTAAAGCCTCCTCAAGTTCAGTCACAACAATAGCAACAAGTGAAGTCTTCATCCTGAAAGGGTTTAGGGAGGGTCACTTTAGATGAAAAAAAATAGATCTGAACAGGAGTTGTGCTGTACTTTTTGGAAAATCATTCAGAGTAGAACTGGACAAAATTATCCTTTTTCTCATTTAGGATATTGATTTGCAGGTCAACTTTGTTTTGAATAGAAAAGAGAGCAGCAAAAGCATCACATTTATGCTGCCTTAAGAGTCAATAGTTTACTAGGATTTGCTCCAGCAATATAATGATTAGACCATGTGCAGTGAACTTTGAATTCAGCTTTCTGAAAAATAATTGAATGCACTTGTGTTCTCAGATTTGTAATCAAATGTTTATTGTCAGTACCAATCAGGTGCATGCCCTCTATAACAGTGAGATGTGGCTCCAGTTTAGAAATCATTGATAAAAGAATTATGACCTGCCTATTTGACTGCCATCTAGGCAAAATGAAGGTACTTCAATGACCCAGACTTGATTTTAATGAACTCTTATAAACCAATCGATAACTGCTGGTAGAATATAGAATCACAAGCATTGATGAATTAAACCCCAAGAACTGCACTAGACAGGAATAATAGAAAATAAAAACGAAAAAGAGAACTCTTGTTGTCAGAAAGTGATGTTGTGATGAGCTAGGCATTTGACAAAGTTGAGGTGAGTAAGCAATACTCAAAAATATAGTCCAGCCTGGAATGAGAATTATGTTGGGTGGGACAAAAAGCAACCAAAATACGCCAATCTAATGTAAGTTGGATACCAATTTGCAAAGTGAGCATGTAATTTAAGAGGTACACTGGTGCAGAGAGGGAGGGAGTTTGTCTAACAGCAGGTCCATGTTCCTCGTTTCCTGTAGAAGTTGTTACGCTTCTTGCAACACAGAAAATATAGGATACTTGAATACTTTTTGTTCAACCCAAGGCCCTGAATGTTCCAAGAGGCTAAAGTGATATCAGCATATACAGAAAAAAAGTAAAAAATGTGTGAGAAAATTAAAAAGACACAAGGAAGACAAGGAAAGAAAGAAAATGATGGAATGGAACACATGGTTGAGGTGAGCTCAAATGCCCCCTGAACCATGGATCACATACTGTAATACACAATTAGGGCTATACAAAACTACACAATAAACAATAAAACCCATTGTACTCAAACTCCCCCCGTGCCTGCCCAGAATCACATGAAAACAGGCAGCAGGCCCATATGACTTCTGGAGCTATGCAGAAATATATACATAGGAAAGAGAAAAATCCATGGAAGTTCAGGAGAAACAATAAACATAGTAGGAATGGAGCCATCCACTTCCCGTCCCTTATTTGCAAAATAGATTATATATATATATATTAACTGTTTTAGGGATGAATTTTGTTCTTCAAAAATAAAAGCTGAACTTTTTCTGAAAGAAAAATATTTTCACTGAAAATGTCACATACAATGTGAAACAAAAAAGCTAAATAATACATTCTAGGTGACTTTGCTTGAATTATATCCTTCTACCACTTTTAATGTCAACTTTTGTTGACACTCGTCTTAAGAGATACTGAGAATTTTGTTTTTTGCCGCCTGTCAATTGTTATAATTCTGGAATTCTATTAATAAAGGTTATTAATAGTCTTGGGTTAGATGAGTCTTGTGGGGTGAATAAAGCCCGTGATACATCTCAATAATAGTAGAGAATCCATGCAAGGAAAGGAATATTGCTAACCAAAGTTTTTCACAAACTGAATTCTACTGCCACCCTCCAAATTCTCTTTAATCCTAATAATATGTACATAATAACAACAATTTCTATCTTTTAATTAGAACATTAGAACAATTGTATGAGAACAGGCCAATTAGCCCAATAGGTTCGCCTATATTTTTATACAGATTGTCCAAAATAACATTATCTCAAAATCTGAAGGTCCTTAAAGTCCTGGGGCCTCATGTATAAACGTTGCGTACGCACAAAAATGTTGCGTACTCCATTTTCCACGCTCAAATCACGATGTATAAAACGTAAACTTGGCATAAAACCACACGCATTTTCACGGTAGCTCAAGCCCTGGCGTACGCAAGTTCTCCACTCGGTTTTGCAAACTGGTGGCACCCAGCATCAAAGCAATGCTTTTGTTCCGGTGGGTTTTCCCTTTCTTTTTTAGATCCACATCCCTGACGCGGCATTATCATATACATTGAAATTAACCGCATATCCCTTCCTTTCAAAGATCCAAGAGGACACTGGGAAAATGACCTCTCAATTAATATATCAGAAAAGGAGTGGAAAGTAGCAATGCAGAGAATTCACTCAAGCTCCATATGCGCAAAGCATACAATTATACAACTCAAAATTATATATCGAGCACATCTGTCTCGACTAAAACTCTCCAAAATGTATCCAGGGCATGATCCAACCTGCGAACGTTGCAACCAAGCCCCAGCCTCACTAGGTCACATGTTCTGGGCCTGCACCAAATTAACATTATTCTGGACAAAAATTTTTAATTACCTCTCAGACAGCCTTGGACTCACAATCCCTCCTAACCCATTAACAGCTGTGTTTGGGGTTCTTCCAGAGGGTCTTAAAGTGGAGAAGGACAAACAAATTGTGATTGCATTCACTACACTGTTGGCACGCAGACTTATTCTGATAAACTGGAAGAACCCAAACTCTCCTCTTTTAAGTCAGTGGGAAACTGATGTGTTATATTATTTAAAATTGGAAAAAATCAAATACTCAGTTAGAGGATCTGTACAGACTTTTTTCAAAACATGGCAGGATCTAATCAGTAATATTTTAAAATAAGTTTATAAAGCACAGATAATTTATTAATTTAGGTATTTTTACAAGCCTTAAATTTTACACCGTTTGGCTTGCTCTCTCTCTCAAGGGTGGGGATCGATCTGTTCTTAGCATAATTCTTTTTTGTAAAAACTTGATTGCTATGTATTGATTGTAATAAAATTAATAAATAAAAACTAAAAAAAAAAAAAAAAGAAATTAACCGCATATTGGTTATTAGTTTAAGGCATCTGATTGTAATTAACCTGTAACAATATAATGGTCCACGGAGTGGCCAAACTATTCTAAATACCATAGATGCTTCAGCATTGTTACTCTCACTGTACCTTCTTCTTCTTTCAGCTGCTCCTGTTAGGGGTTGCCATAGCGGATCATCTTTTTCCATATTACTCTCACTGCACCACTCGGAGTATTTATACCACTGTATCTGAGTGTGGAATCACAGCTCTATAGTAACTGATTGGAAAGAGAATTATTAGTAAACAGCATCAAGCACACACTGCCTCAGCCATGCTGTCTGTTGAACTGCTCTCATATAGCAAACTCTTTAGAGCCTTTCCTGTACAGACCTCACAGTTCGGAAACAGTTTCATCCCAAGAACTATAAACGCACTCAATCAATCCATCAAGTGCTCCTTGTACAGCTGTTTGCACTTATTAGTACAATCACCTCGCTTGCAATACAGTTATAATACTGCACAACCTTAGCCACTTTATAAAGCACGTATTTACGTATGATGATGATATCATTTTAAGATGAAATGCAACAAAATACGTTTATTACATTATACAAATAAAATGTTAACATGATTTAAATAATCTATACTGTTAATAAGTAAACATGTGAGGACACAGTGGTGCAGCGCTAGCTAGTTCAGGGATTGTTCCTGCCTTGTACTGTATTCTTGCTGGGGCTGGCGCGACACTGGAAGGATAGCTGGATAGAATAATTAAATATGTATTTTCTGCCTTACTCCACACTGTCCATGCAATGCAGTCGCAGAGAGCTTAAACAACTCGGCACATCCACATAAAAAACGACAAGGAGTGAGCGAGCTTTCTTGAAGGCTTTTACTGGACGTACCTCGTTGTAAACTGAAATGTATACAAAAAAAACATACAGGTATATACAGGTGTACAATCAAAGACAATAAAGAATGATTTACGAAGCAATACATAGCAGACAGTATACAGTGGTGTGAAAAACTATTTGCCCCCTTCCTGATTTCTTATTCTTTTGCATGTTTGTCACACAAAATGTTTCTGATCATCAAACACATTTAACCATTAGTCAAATATAACACAAGTAAATACAAAATGCAGTTTTTAAATGATGGTTTTTATTATTTAGGGAGAAATAAAATCCAAACCTACATGACCCTGTGTGAAAAAGTAATTGTCCCCTTGTTAAAAAATAACCTAACTGTGGTGTATCACACCTGAGTTCAATTTCCGTAGCCACCCCCAGGCCTGATTACTGCCACACCTGTTTCAATCAAGAAATCACTTAAATAGGAGCTGCCTGACACAGAGAAGTAGACCAAAAGCACCTCAAAAGCTAGACATCATGCCAAGATCCAAAGAAATTCAGGAACAAATGAGAACAGAAGTAATTGAGATCTATCAGTTTGGTAAAGGTTATAAAGCCATTTCTAAAGCTTTGGGACTCCAGCGAACCACAGTGAGAGCCATTATCCACAAATGGCAAAACATGGAACAGTGGTGAACCTTCCCAGGAGTGGCCGGACCAAAATTACCCCAAGAGCGCAGAGACGACTCATCCGAGAGGTCACAAAAGACCACAGGACAACGTCTAAAGAACTGCAGGCCTCACTTGCCTCAATTAAGGTCAGTGTTCACGACTCCACCATAAGAAAGAGACTGGGCAAAAATGGCCTGCATGGCAGATTTCCAAGACGCAAACCACTGTTAAGCAAAAAGAACATTAGGGCTTGTCTCAATTTTGCTAAGAAACATCTCAATGATTGCCAAGACTTTTGGGAAAATACCTTGTGGACTGATGAGACAAAAGTTGAACTTTTTGGAAGGCAAATGTCCCATTACATCTGGCGTAAAAGGAACACAGCATTTCAGAAAAAGAAAACCCTCAAAAAAAGCTAAATTACAATTATTCTGCAAAGATGAGTGGGCCAAAATTCCTCCAAAGTGCTGTAAAAGACTCATTGCAAGTTATCGCAAACGCTTGATTGCAGTTATTGCTGCTAAGGGTGGCCCAACCAGTTATTAGGTTCAGGGGGCAATTACTTTTTCACACAGGGCTATGTAGGTTTGGATTTTTTCTCCCTAAATAATAAAACCATCATTTAAAAACTGCATTTTGTGTTTACTTGTGTTATATTTGACTAATGGTTAAATGTGTTTGATGATCAAAAAAATATTTTGTGTGACAAAAATGCAAAAGAATAAGAAATCAGGAAGGGGGCAAATAGTTTTTCACACCACTGTATATCTATACTAATAAAAGGCAAAGCCCTCACTCACTCACTCACTCACTCACTGACTCACTCATCACTAATTCTCTAACTTCCTGTGTGGGTGGAAGGCTGAAATTTGGCAGGCTCATTCCTTACAGCTTACTTACAAAAGATGGGCAGGTTTCATTTTGAAATTCTACGGGTAATGGTCATACCTGGAACCTATTTTTTTCCATATACTGTAATGGAGTTCAGCTCGATGGCCGTGGGGGGCGAAGTTTCGTGTGACATCATCACGCCTCCCACGTAATCACGTGAACTGACTGTGAGCGCAGTACGTAGAAAACAAGGAAGAGCTCCAAAAAGCGCTAAAGAAAACATGCAGTATACAATTGTGAAGGCAGCGAAACAATAAGAAGCGAGCGAGTGACACATACAAGCATATTCATAAGTACAGCTACTGCGGAAACAAAGCACGGTGTAAACCGTAAGTTTAAATTAAGTTTATAGACACGCTCCCACTGCCGTTTGTCATGCACAGTGACGCATACAAGCATATTCATGACTGCAGCTACTTCGGAAACAAAGCACGGTGTAAACCAAAACTTTAAATTAAGTTCATAGCTTGGCTGCTGCTGGCGTTTGTCATGCCCACGACTAATGCGAGATACAAGTTTAATGAGAGGACGCAGGGTATAAACGAGAGTTTTGATCACTTTGTAACTAAGTTAAAATTGCTGGTGAAAGGCTGTGCTTATGCAAATT
>NW_024385036.1:0-8352 GCF_016835505.1 Polypterus senegalus
GAATAATTAAACATGTACTACGAAGATATTTCAATGTTCTTTAAACGTTTTGAAGAATCGGCGCTAAGCTTACAGATGGCTTAACGTCTATTACAGAGCTGATTGTGTGGCGATCGGTTACTTGGTGAAAGAAAAGCAAGAACTGCATGGGCGGCCACGCCAATATATATTGAATATAAAACAGAAAGAGAAAATAACAACACAGCTAAAAACGCAGTGACAAATTTCGGCAAAAGGTAAATGCTTGTGTCATGAGCACAAACGTTCTTTAACTCCTATCATCATGAAAATTACATCACGTATACATCTCAGTATTTTAGTTATTCAGAGAGCTGTAATATCACAAATGTAATGGACTCTGTGTCCAGTTGGAGGACGAGAGCCGGTTTAAGAAGCAAGTAGTGATTCACACACATAGATCACATAGAAAATCAAATACAAAACAAAGCATTTAACGTGCTACTTTAATTACGATGTGATTTGAGAAACTGGTAAATTAAACAATTTTAAGATGAATTTTATGATGTTCTACTTTAATGACAAAATAAACTACGTGATTAAACTGGAAATGTCGAGATTGAAGTGGACATTTCGTGCTTTTTCCCCACTGTTTGGCTTTTTTCTCTGTACCCTAATAAACTTTCATATGACATTCAGACAGTGGGCTTACAACTCGGCTTTCCACGGCGACTTTGATATGTGACTTCTTTGATATGTGACTTTGATATGTGACTTCTTTTTTATTTCCAGCACTGTGCGATTTTGTGGATGTGAGCTGTCAAGTTTCTCCAACACGCTATGTCACTCGATCAACTTCCTTTTGTTGCTTATACCACGGCTTATTTGAACAAATAGTATGTTTTTCCTTTGCCTCCACTTGGTATTCGCTGAAATTCTTATGTTTCCCCCGGTGCTTTTCCCATTGTCTTTTCACAGAAGGCTGCGCTTAAGGGCGATTTATATTGATTTGCATATTCAAAGAGGCGTAATTCTGGGAGGATCTGGGGTGTTACATAATGCGCGTGCACGAGCGTTAGTTTTCACGCTGATCGAGATTTATGTAGAGGAAGAACGTGGAAGTTGGAGTACGCACAGATTCCTGCATCTGGATTTTTCTTTTCGTACGCACATTTCGGCTTTTGTGCTTACGCCATGTTATAGTGCGAGTTCAACGCACGGCGTTATACATGAGGCCCCAGGACTTTGTCAGATGTTATCTTTATGGAGAACGGCAACTTCTCCACCTTTTCACAGGCAGCAGCACTTTCAGTTCCTTCACAACAACCATCTGAATCTTCATGACATTTGAGCAGAGCTGACAGACAATGCACCACACTGTCTGACAGCAGACCAGGGGCCTCATGTATAACGCCGTGCGTAGAACTCGCACTATAACATGGCGTAAGCACAAAAGCCGAAAAATCCAGATGCAGGAATCTGTGCGCACTCCAACTTCCACGCTCTTCCGCTACATAAATCCCGATCAGCGTGAAAACTAACGCTCGTGCACGCGCATTATGTAACGCCCCAAATCCTCCCAGAATTACGCCTATTTGAATATGCAAATCAATATAAATCGCCCTTAAGCGCAGCCTTCTATGAAAAGACAATGGGAAAAGCACGGGGGAAAATATAAGAATTTCACAGAATACCAAGTGGAGGCAAATGAAAAACATACTATTTGTTCAAATAAACCGTGGTATACTCAAAAAAAGGAAGTTGATCGAGTGACATAGCGTATTGGAGAAACTTGAAAGCTCACATTCACAAATCGCACAGTGCCGGAAATAAAAAAGAAGTCACATATCAAAGTCGCCAGAAAAGCCGAGTTGTAAGCCCACTGTCTGAGTGTCATATAAAAGCTTATTAGGGTACAGAGAAAAAAGGCACACAGTGAGGAAAAAGCACGAAATGTCAACTTCAATCTCGACATTTCCACTTTAATCACGTAGTTTATTTTGTCATTAAAGTAGAACATCATAAATTTCATCTTAAAATCGTTTAATTAACCAGTTTCTCAAATCACATCATAATTAAAGTAGCACGTTAAATGCTTTGTTTTGTATTTGATCTTCTATGTGCTCTGTGTGTGTGAATCACTACTTGCTTTTTAAACTGACTCTCTTCCTCCAACTGGACACAGAATCCATTACATTCGTGATATTACAGTTCTCTGAATAACTAAAATACTGAGATGTATACGTGATATCATTTTCATGATGATAGGAGTTAAAGCACGTTATTAAACATGTGTTTCACTTTGATGAAATAATTTATTGCAGCAGTACAATCAGGGGTGGCTCTAGGCTTGTGGTGGCACTGGGCAGAGGAAGAATCGGTGGCTCCTTCGCCCGCCCAGTAAGGTAGCTTATGCACAGTGAATGGCCACGTCCGTTGCGGACACTGATAGCCGCCTCGTGCTCATGACACAAGCATTTAACTTTTGCCGAAATTTGTCGCTGTGTTTTTAGCTGTGTTGTTATTTTCTTTCTGTTTTATATTCAATATATATTGACGTGGCGCCCCAAGAGTCCTTGCTTTTCTTTCCCCAAGTAACCGATCGCTATACAATCAGCTCTGTAATAGACGTTAAGCCATCTGTAAGCTTAGCGCCGATTCTTCAAAACGTTTAAAGAACATTGAAATATCTTCGTAGTACATGTTTAATTATTCTATCCTTAACGACACTCCCAGTGAAGAATATAGATTATTTAAATGAAGTTAAAGTTTTATCTGTATAATTTAATAAACATATTTTGCTGAATTTCACCTTATAAATGATATCGTTTCTGTTTCTGAACCACGAGGTCCGTACAGGAAAGGCTTTAAAACATTTTGCAGTGGCTGAGACAGCGTGTCCTTGAAGCTGTATACCGATAATTCTCTTTCCGATCAGCTGCTGCTGTGATTCACACTCAGATACAGTGATATAAATACTCTGAGTGGTGCAGTAGAGAAATATTGAAAAATATGATCCGCTGTGGCAACTCCTAACAAGAGGAGCTGAAAGAAGAAGAAGAAGAAGAGGTTAGAGTAACAACGCTATAGCAGTTATGGTATTTGGAATACTATGGCTACTCCCTCTACCATTATATTGTTACAAGTTAATTACAATCAGATGCGTTACACTAATAAACAATATGCGGTTAGTTTCGGTGTATTTATAAAGCCGCATCAGTAAAATAAGGTGTAACCACACAGGAACAGTAGCACTGCTTTGACGCTGGGTGCCCCCAGTCTGCAAAACCGAGCGGAGAACTTGCGTACGACAAGGTATGAGGTAACGTGGAAAAGTGCGTGGATTTACGCCAAGTGTAGGATTTATACATCGCGATTTGAACGTGGAAAAGTTCTTACGCAACGTTTCTGTGCGTACGCACCGTTTATACATGAGGCCCCAGATCTGTGTATGTTCATCTATTTATGTCCAGGTTCTTATCGCCTGTATATTTGCTGCCCAGTAATAAAACTGGAAGTTAGGTCGAGCCATTTGTCTTTGTAGGGTCGCTCTTTGGATATGTAGATGTTTTAAATTCTAAATAAATGAGGTTATTGTTGAATCTAATTGCTTAAAACATGATTTATTTATGTATATTGGAATGTTCTGAAATAAAAAGAGAAGCTTAGGAAGGATATTCATCTTAACAACATTAATTTTCCAACTAGAGTGAGATGAAGGGTTGACCATCTATGTAAGTCTTGCTCAGTTTTTTCCATACAGATGGCAAAATTTTATTGATGAAGAGCTTTATGTTTACTTGTGATGTTTACCCCGAGGTATTTAAACTGTTCTGCAATGATGAAAGGGAAGGTATCTAATCTAATATTATATGCATGAGAATTCATTGGAAAGAGTACACTTTTATTCAAATTAATTCTGAGACCAGAGATCTTTTGAAATTCTGTGAGTGCTGTTAAGACTGCAGGCACAGTATTTTGTGGGTCTGATATATACAGTACCATGTCATCTGCAAATAGAGAAATTTTCTGTTCAAGTCCTTCTCTGATAATCCCGTTTATCTGATCAGCATTTCGACAATGTATTGCCAGTGTTTCAATGGCGATTGCAAATAGACATTGCAGTGATTTTTAACACAACATTGACAAACCGGTTTAATCTAGTTCAGGCTGCGTTGTGTTAAGTCAGGTGCTCACAACCACACAAGGCCAATTCAGAGTCGCCAATTCACCCAACATGCACGCCTGTGGATTGTGTGAAGAAAACCAGGAGTGACACAAGGAGAACACGCTGACCTGACAAAGACGACCACTGGGCATCAAATTCAAAGTCGTGAAGCTCAATCTGTGAGGCCGCAGCTCCAACCTGTCGGCCATCATGCTGTCCTGAATCGAGTTTTCATAGTCCAGTAGCTCTTCTTCACATTTCTTATTATTCTGAACCCACATCTTTTGATTTTAAAATTAATTTCTACTGAATGAATCGTCTTCTATAATGACTGAGTAGCTTCAGCTCACTCCATGATGATTTTCTTCATAAACTGCACATGTCTCAGGACTCAATGGCTGTCTTGTTTGCTGGCCAGTAAATCATTGAGCTATCAGTCACAAGTTTATAGCAATTCAATACAAACATTTCATTGTCAGTCAGTTCAGTTAATGAAGCGCAGCAGCAGTTGGCAGATTACATCACTGGTTTGGAGAGCAGCCTTGGAAACTCCCCGATTTAATAACACAAACCTCACAATTGACCTCCCCAGATACAAACAGCTTGTTAAATGGCCCACCAAGGCCAGGAAGACTTTGGGTGACTGCTACTGCACCACGAAGTACGCATACCGGGCTTTACCTCATGCGCCGCTGGGTAATTCTGACCATGTCATGCTATAGTTACTACTCACTTATAAACAAAAACCAGCTAAACCAGTAAACTGATTTGTTCATGGACTGATGTGTCAGGTGAAGCATTACAAGACTCTCTGGGCTGGACAGATTGGGACGTTTTTAAACATTCATGAGCTGACTGACACCGTGACATCTTATATCAGCTTCTGTGAAGAGGTCTGCATTCCCAGCAAATCTATTGTGATTTATAACAATGGAAAGTCGTGGCTCACCAAATCTAAGGAATCTCTATCAAGTGAAAGCAAAAGCCATTATAACTGGTGAGGAGGACACCTAAAGACTGGCCAGGAATCAGATACGCTGAATGGAAACACAGAAATAAACTGGAGCTTCAGTGTGGAGCAGACAGTCACTCCTCTGTGTGTAGAAGCCGTCAGTCTGTTACTAATTCCTTAAAGTCGACTCCCAATGCTCACTCAGACACCTCATCCCTCCATGACAAACTTCACAAGTTCTGAGGCAGATTTGACCAACAAGCTGCTGAGTCCTTTCATCCCCTCAGCTCCATCAATGCTCAAGTGGTTTATCAGCAGCCACTTCTTCACAAAGCCTCCCCCTCTTCTCCCTTTTCTATGAAGGAATACGACGACTCCAGGAAGTTGTTCACAACACAGAAGTGGAAGAAGTCAGCCGGCCATGACTCTGTCTCACCGGACGCAATCAAACCTGTGCAGGCCGCTCTCTCCTCTCTTCACAGACATCTTTAACTTGTCTCTCACTCAGTTCACTCGACCTGATTGTTTTAAATCTCCTGTTGCTGTTCCTAAAAGGGATAAAATAAGCTGCCTCACTGATCACAGGCCTATTGCTGTTATGTCAGTTTTAATGTAAATATTTGGACAGTTTCTTCTGAGCCATCTGAAGTCTGTCACTGCTGCTGATCTCAACCCTCTTCAGTTTGCATATCAAGCTCACAGATCTGTGGACGACGACATCAACATGGGCCTTCACTTTGTGTGGAGCACCAGGACTGTAAAGGAACTTCAGCTCAGCTTTTAATGCCATTGGGCCTGCGCTGTTGATAACTAAACTTCTACACTCTGAACTGAATTTGTGAATGGATTTACAGTTTTCTGATTAACCTGAAGCAATATGTTTGTGTGGACTCCCACCTCTCAGACTGTCTCTGTCCACTGACCTTCAGTCAAATCATTAAGTTCACTGATGACACCACCATTATTGGTCTAAATACTAATGGCAATAAAACACCTTCTAGAAAAGAGGGGTCTCGTCTTGTGTTTTGGTGAGCTTCAACACCCTTCTGCTCAAGACCCTCGAGACAGTGGAAATGGTCATTGACTTTCACAAACAGCAGTCACAACCTCTGACACTAGTAATGAATTATTCAGCAGTCAATATGGTGGACTCCTTCAAAGTTCTGAGCACAACAATCACAAACACTTTCACCTGGGACATGAACACCACCACATCACTAAGAAGGCACAGCGGTGATTGGACTTCTTAGGCTAGATAAAGAAATTAAATACTTCACAGCCAATCCTCGTTCAGTTTCACAAAGCCGTAATTGAAAGTGTAATCACATTCACAATTGGTGTCTGGTTTGGCTCACTAATGTCACACTCCATAAATAGATGAAAGCGTGTGGTGAGGTCTGCTGTGCTCTTCATCTGTGCAGACCTGTAGACATCTCGTGTCACTAACCGTGTCATAAGCACCACCACAAACTCATCTCAGCAGCTCATCACTTCTTCACACAAACTCCCAAATGCTTCAGTCAATTCAAACTCAAACTAACAGACACCTCCAGAGTTTCTTTGCCAGAGCGACAGCCTCTCCCAGCAGTGACTTAGCCGTCTTCTGTGTGTGTTCATGTGTTCTGTCAGAGACTGTGTGAAGGTGTGTGTGTGTATACAGTGTGAGGACATGTGTGTGTGTGACACGGGAATACACACTCACACTCTCACCGGCACATCACTATCGGCACATCTCCTTTATAATTGGATTATTCTACCACTTGGTTTGAAGTTTGTCTTTTTAACTTCAGCTCTTTCTGTTATTTGTCTGTGATGTTGTGTTCTGTTATAAGGAGCTCCAAATCTACCAAGTCAGATTCCTGCACATGAAGTACTGGAGAATAAAAGGGATTTAGATTTATTATGATTCTAGAATTTTATTTTAAATCCTCACAGATTCTGTAGAATCAGATGAGCTCTTTACTATTAGTGTCTCATCAGCGCAGCTCCTGATTGGTTCTTGTTAATTGTTTGTGTTGTGCTCCGCCCCCAGTCCCGTTACACACTCCCAGATTTCCTCACTCGTTTCCTTTTCTCTCCTTTCAGACTTCTGTCCCCTCACACTGGACATCAACACAGCAAACAAACAACTCCATCTGTCTGAAGGGAACAAGAAGGTGACACGTGAGGGGCCATGGACTAGATATCCTGATCATCCTGACAGGTTTGAATGCCGGGAACAAGTTCTATGCAGAAAGGCTCTGACTGGGACTCGCTATTACTGGGAGGTGGAGTGCAGTGGAGACATCATGAGGATTGGAGTCGCATATAAAGGACTGAGCAGGAAAGGAAAGGG
Source organism: Polypterus senegalus (assembly GCF_016835505.1). Lineage (NCBI taxonomy): Eukaryota > Metazoa > Chordata > Cladistia > Polypteriformes > Polypteridae > Polypterus > Polypterus senegalus. The sequence goes on from NW_024385036.1 coordinate 7,414, forward strand.
CAAAGATAGTCTCATTGGATGCAATGACAAGTCCTGGTGTTTGGAGTGTTTTAATTCCCAGTACTCTGTGCTTCACAATAACAAGCAGACTGAAATCAGCGCCCCCTACAGCCCCAGAATAGGTGTGTATCTGGACTGGCCTGCTGGGTCTCTGTCATTTTATAGCGTCTTACACACAATGACCCTCCTGCACAGGTTCAACACCTCCTTCACTGAGCCACTCTATCCAGGGTTTTGTCTTAGTCATAACTCCAGTGTAACAATCAGCCATCTGACACCATGTGACCACTGACCAGTACCCTCCACCGGTCACTTGATGTCCCCACAAGCGCAGTTAGGAGACCCGGGTTCGCTTCCTGGGTCCTCCCTGCATGGAGTTTGGATGTTCTCACCGTGTCTGCGTGGGTTTCCTCCCACAGTCCAAACACCTGCAAGTTAGGTGGATTAGGGATACTAAATTGGCTCTCGTGTGTGCTTGGTGTGTTTGTGTGTGACCTGAGGTGGGTTGGCACCCTGCCTGGGATTGGTTCCTGCCTTGTGCCCTGTGTTGGCTGGGATTGGCTCCAGCAGACCACTATTACCCTGTGTTCGGATTCAGTGGGTTGGAAAATGGATGGATGGATAGATGCGATAGTCCATGTTAAGAACATACAGTAGGCCAAACAGAATTGTAAAGGCACTTGTAAAGTTGCCCAAGTTCTCCATAACCACCTCCTCTTCAAGGACAATGACAACATTTACTACACTGGAGAGCAATCTTGAAGGGACAGCATTCTCGAACCACCTCTAAAATCCCTATTGTGATGTTCCTTGCATGAGTCTCTAATCGTTCTGTATTCTACAAAAGACATAAAATAATATTAGACACTTAATAAAAGTGACCCCTTGTCATAGACATCACATAAACTGTAACAAAATGTCAAGTTATGTGTATATCAT